>NC_087216.1:27881621-27907282 GCF_015104395.2 Macrobrachium nipponense | reverse complement strand
CTCTGGGTCCTCTATCCGTTCGTCTTCGCGCGAGCGGGTAGAGGATCCCTCTAATCACCCGACTTTTGCCTCCTCAGGTGCGGTTGCCGCGAAGGATGACCTCGGACAGGTGTGGGCATCGTTGGGGCTGCAGGGCGGGCGTGCGAGTGTCCAGGGGCTGCTCTACCATCTCGCTGGCTCCGTGGCGGTCACCCATGCAACGGTCACGACCACCACCACGACCCTTACAACACCCGGCTACGCTTCACCTCCTCACCTGGTGTACACCCAGCACGCGGTCTCTGTGACACCCACTACATCGGTGCAGGGGCCAGTCGCCGTAACTCGGGGGAGTGTGATGCCGCCACCTGGGTTTGCCGTGCTGCCGCGACCGGACTTCGTGTGCCCGAAGAGCTCGCCCCTGGACCTCCCACCGGTACCTAGGACGTCTGTGCCGCTGGTTCGCCCATCTGGACCGCCTACACAGTCTGCCGTACCTGCCGTGACCACCGCTGCCGTTCCTGTACCTGCTCCTGCTGTCTCTTCTGCCGTTCCTGTGATGCTCGCACCTGCTGATGTTGTTCCTGTTCCTGGCGCCGCTGCTCCCGATGCTGATCTGTTCGGACAGGTGCGTCCGGGCCCTGTGTGCTTCGGCAACAGCAGCCGCCCCGGCTCCGTCCTGGATGACAGATCTGACGTCGGTCCTGAGAAGGTTGACGAAGAAGAAGAAGAAGAGGAGGAAGGTGTCGTCGTCGTCTTCATCGTCTTCTTCGTCGTCGTCGTCGTCTGCCGCCTCTTCCCCTTCTTCTTCTAAGGCTCCCCCGCCGAAGAAGAAGAAGGTCGCCTCCCCCCCCCCCCAACCCCCCCCCCCCTAAGAAGTCTCCTTCGGGAACTTCTAAGGGCCCGTCTCGCTCTGGTGAGACGGGGGGTTCTTCCGCTGGTCACCCTGCTCCTTCGGGGGCAGGACCCGTCTCTTCTCCCGCAAGGAAGAAGACTACGGGGACCAGAGGAGTGCCGGCTAACACCGGCACTTCCTCACCTGCTGTCAGTGGTTCGGCCACAGCAGCAGGGTCCGGCTCGGCCGCTCGTTCGCGAGAGGTACCGAGTGTACGGTCGCCTACCAGCGACCGTGCAGCCAGGAACCAGACCTCTGAGTCCGCTCAGCGTCAGGTTCACGGCACGGAGGAGCGGAAGACTGGTGACAGCCGCTCACGCGACTCTCACCAGACCAGCTCTCGCTCTCGGCGGCGAGCAGCTGGCTACCCGGTTGGGCGGACGTGACGGTCCCATGACCGGCCACGGGGGCTGAGGCTGGGAGGGAAGAGGTCCCCCCGTTCGCCGGCACCAGCCAGGGCGGCGGTACCAGCGAACTGACGCAGGGCCGTGAGGTACGCACCGATCTCGCACGTGACAGTGGAGCTCGCAGGCCGGTCGCCGACCTGACCGTCACTCTCACAGAGAGCGATCGGGTACGGCGACCAGCACCAGCTCCTCTGACACACGAGACCCGGGGCCGCTGTTCTCGGTCCAGCCGTTTCTCCACAGCGAGACGGCTCGACTAGGTCTGCAGCTCGATCGCCACCAGCGGGTTGGCGATCGCCTGCAGCCCTCCAAGCCCGCTGGTTTCTGCCAGCGAGCGAGGAGGAGCGTCAGGTCTTCCTCTCCCATACCTTCAACTTCCTCGGGTTACACCGGGAGGGGCGAGGTATTGAGGAGTGATCGTGAGGGGGCGCCCCTCAGGATCCCACCACGTCGTCGTACGTACCAGGCTCGGTTCTCGGACCAGCCAGGTCGACGCACAGGTGGTTGGAGGAGACCGAGAGGGGTCTGTCGCTGCTCCTCTCCTTGAGGGAGGAGGGTCTCGGGAGGTGCTCCTGTTTGAGGGACTGGACGGTCCGACTCCGCAGGACGCAGTCACTCCTGAGATCCAGAGGAACTTTGCCGAGGTTATTGCGCTGATCGTCAGCACAACGACCTCGGGGAAGGATCGCCGCTCCCACCATCCGAGCCCACGTCCCGGCTCGAGTCGTTCTGGGGTCCCGAAGAGGGAACCCAGACCGACGGTGGGTTTGCCGCGTTTCTGAGCTTGCGGACTCAGTGCTGGACCAGGTGGAATCGCTTGTCTCCGGACAAGACGGTTCGCTCAAGTCTGGCAGGTCGAGCAAGCTGCTTCCACCTCCTCTGCTGCGACAGCGGCGTTTTTACGTGCCATCTGAAAGACCCGATGCCCCGCCCAAACAGGTGAACCCGGAGTTAGCCAGGCTGACTCCGGGTGTGTCTCGCAACAGCTCCTGTCCGAGAACCTGTGGTTCTCGCAGCAAGAGGAACTCGGCCTGGAATCTACCGCCCATGGCAGCTTTCCAGGCCGTCTCCTGGCTAGATCTGTGGTCCCTCACAGTATCTAAGGTCGCAGCCAACTCCGGGGGAATTTCTCCCGAAGATGACTCGGCCTTCAGGAGACTTTGCCAGTCTGGGGGAAGAGCCATCTCCTTCCTTGCCCACCAGACGGTGAACCTGTGGGCCACCTGGTTTCTCCGACGAAGGGACGCTGTCCTTACTCGGGTTTCCAGGGCGGCCGGGCGTGAGGCGGCGTTGGGAACTTCGCAACGGACCTTTACGGAGTTCCACGTCTCTCTTCCCAGGAGAGATGGTGGACGCTGCGGTGGACAGACGGCGCACTGATGACAGTGACCGTCTGGTTCACCAGGCAGTCTCGAAGGCTTCTGGGCAGCCTCGGACTGCGGCCAAGTCTAAGAGCTCGGCTAGCGCTTCCTCGGTGGCTAAGACGTAGCTGCGTCGAAGCCCCGCCCCGGAATGACTCTGTCTTCTTCGACTTCTAGCAAGGGGAGCCGTAACCAGCCCTCCTCCCAGCCCTCCTCCTCCCGTGGAGGCTCTGGGAAGAAGTCGAAGAAGGGGGAAAAGGGGGGAAACGCTAGGGACGGCATTCCCCCTCACCTGCTGCCTGGAAGTGGGGGGGTGCCTGGCCAGCCATTGGCAACTTGGCAGCGCTACGCGCCGAGACCTGGATTGTAGATGTCCTTCGGGAGGGGATATCTATTACCCTTCGAATCTCGGCCTACCCCTCACCTCCCCACCAAACCCGGTCCAACAGCAGTCGTTACGTTCCAGGGTCATCGAAGGACGTAGCACTGAGACAGGAGATCAAGACCATGCTGAGCAAGAGAGCTGTAGAGATCGTCACGGATCAGTCACCGGGCTTTTACAGTCGACTCTTCCTGGTGGAAAAGTCTACGGGAGGCTGGCGCCCGGTGATAGATCTCTCTCCCTGAACCGGTTTGTTCGCCAGACCCGGTTCACGATGGAGACGGCACGCTCAGTGCTCGACTCCATCAGGGAGAACGATTTCATGCTTTCAGTGGACTTGAAGGATGCGTATTTTCCAAATAATAGCCCATTCATCAGTCCTCCAGAAAGTACCTCCGCTTCATCCTCGACGGGACGGTGTACCAGTTCAGGGCACTTTGCTTCGGTCTCTCAACCGCCCCACAGGTGTTCACGCGAGTGTTTCACTCTGGTGTCTGCTTGGGCCCATTCGCACGGGATACGTCTCATGAGGTATCTCGACGATTGGTTAGTCCTGGCGAGCTCCCGCTCGCAGTTGCTACAGGACAGGGATCGACTGCTCGAGTTCTGTCGCGATCTGGGGATCGTTGTGAACTTCGAAAAGTCCGATCTCGAGCCCAAGCAGAGGATGAAGTACCTGGGTATGCTGATCGACACGGTAGCAGGGCGAGTCTTCCCCGCAGACTCGCGGATCAGCAGATTCAGGGAGGCAGCCAAGTTCCTGTCTCGGCAGGAACAGGTAGCTCAGCGATGGCAAGTCGTGATCGGACACCTGTCGTCACTCGAGAAGTTAGTCCCTCACGGGCGTCTTCACCTGCGGTCTCTTCAGTGGAGACTAAAGGAGAGTTGGTCGCAGGCAACGGATCCCCCAAGCTTTCCAGTGTCACTGACACAGGAGGTGAGGCAGGACCTAGCCTGGTGGCTGGACGACAGGAACCTCTTAAGAGGAGTGCCACTGCGCACTCACCCCCCCCGGACATGCAGCTGTTCTCAGAACGCATCGGCCGAGGGATGGGGCGCACACCTGGAGGAGTTGCTGACTTCAGGAGTGTGGGACGAGAACGACAAGCACCTTCACATCAATGTACTGGAACTCAAGGCAGCGTTCCTCGCTCTCCAAGAGTTCCAGGACCGCTTGATGGGACACTCAGTGGTGTTGATGTGCGACAACACCACGGTGGTGGCTTACGTCAACAAACAGGGGGGCCTATGTCGTCTCCCGTTGTACCAGTTGACTCGGCAGGTGCACGAGTGGGCCCAGGCTCACTCAATAGAGCTGTCGGCACGCTACATTCCAGGGAAGAGGAATGTAGTAGCAGACACGCTCAGCCGTCGGGATCAGGTGATAGGGACCGAATGGTCTCTACACCAGGACGTGGCGGAAAGGCTCTTCGACCTGTGGGGGCGACCAGTCGTGGATCTGTTCGCCACCCGGCACAACAGGAAGCTCCAGGTGTTCTTCTCGGCCGTGCCGGACCCATGGGCAGCTGCAGAGGACGCTCTTCAACACCCGTGGGACAACCTCTTCGCCTATGCCTTTCCCCCGTTCAGCCTGATTCGCAAGGTGATCAGTCGAGCGCTGGTCACCCGAATCTCAGGATGATCCTGGTGGCTCCCAAATGGCCACAGGCCATTTGGTATCCGGACCTGCTGGCTCTTCTCGCAGGAGAACCGAGAGAGATTCCCCCTTGGCACAACCTTCTCGCCCAGCCACACGTCGAGCGGTACCACCGAGCAGTCCAGTCCCTACGTCTTCACGGCTGGCTGTTATCCACCATCTCTTGCGAACGAGAGGCTTTTCTCGTAGCGCAGCAACAGAGATGGCTGGAAACGTCCGTCAGTCCTCTGCAGCTGTGTACCAGGGGAAGTGGGCCGTCTTCTGTGGTTGGTGTCGTAGACGGGGTTCCTATCTCCTCTCGGAGCCACTCTTCAGCAGGTAGCGGATTTCCTCGTTTTTCTTCGCCGAGAGAAGCTCCTCTCAGTCCCCACAGTCAAAGGATACAGAGCCGCCTTGGCGCTCGTCCTGAAACTGAGGGGATTGGACATCTCGAACTCGTTCGAGATCTCCTTGCTTATGAGGAGCTTCGAAAAGGTCTTGCCCACCCAGGGAACTCAGGCCCCCTGCGTGGGATGTGACTCTCGTCCTTAGGAGTCTGACTCGAACGCCGTTCGAGCCACTCCGAGAGTCGTCAGACAGGGATCTGACCCTCAAGACCCTCTTCTTGCTGGCCCTGGCATCGGCGAAGAGAGTAGGGGAACTTCATGGTCTTTCCTATGATGTACGACACTCCAGGGGATGGGGATCCGTGACGCTCGATTTCGTCCCGAACTTCGTTGCGAAGACTCAGAAACCGTCGATCCCTGACGACAGGTTCGAGTCATTCACGATTCCCTCCCTATTGGACTTCACCGATAATGATGCGGATGAGATGCTGCTTTGTCCTGTGAGGGCGCTACGGCGCTATCTGAAGAGAACTCGACACCTCAGGCCTGAGTGTCGACGCCTCTTCGTTAGCACCGGGGTCACCAAGAAAGAAGTATCCAAGAACACTCTTTCATTCTGGCTGCGTGAGGTCATCAGGAGGGCGTATGAGGCTGATGGTAGTGACGACATCCGTACGTCCCGTCCGAGAGCTCACGAAGTCAGAAGTATTGGCCCCTCGTTGGCGTTTCGTAAGAACTTCTCCCGTGGCGCAGGTCCTGAAGGCAGGGGTCTGGTCTAACCAGACTACCTTTACGTCCTTCTACCTTCGGGATATTGCCCACAGGTCCTTGGATATCCTTTTCCTTGGGACCCGTGGTGGCTGCCTCAACAAGTTGTGTAGCTAACCCAGACCCTCGCAGGCTGAACAGCATCGAGTCCTGGTGTGATTTTTCTGTGGGATGGATGTGTGAGTGAGTGAGTGACTGGCTCCCTCTTCCCATCTTTTCCTCCTCTCTACCTGTGGGCAGAGGGCCACGGTCGTCACTACGCTGGATGAGGACGAGATGCAGGTGAGCTATATGACAGAGCCCCATCCTATCCCTTTCACTAGGGATAGGAGCAGAATATCCACCACTTCCTTCTACAAGGGGGGGAAGTGGATGCCTACAAGAGTCAAACCCATGACTTTATATTTGCTCCTGTACAGGAACAAGTTCTTACATTGCTGGTACGAAGAGATACGCATGCCTCTCTCTTAGTACTCGGTCCAGAGGTCTGACCATTGATCCTGCGGTGCACACCCCGATCAATCGGACAGAGGCTTGGATCCCTCCCTCGCTCTTACGACCAGGGAGGCTTCCAAGGTTGGGCGAACACCAGTCTGTTCACAAAAGACTCAGATTCCACCACCAAGAAGTGAGTCTTCCTATTGTAAAAAGGACCGAAGGTTTGTATGCCGTGTCGGAACAAATGACAATTTGTCCAAAATTGCATTTTTCCTAACTATACAAACCTGAGGTCCTTTTACACATAGCCCCACCTTCATCCCCCCCCTCACTCTGCAGTTTTTGCTTGGGCCAAAAGCAAAAGTGATTTGTTACCTCCCAGTCGCGCGCGCGCCTGTCGGACAAGCAGTTAACTACCGAACCCCTTGTTCGAAAGCTTACGACCTATCCAGCTGCCGCTAGTACCTTCCTATTGTAAAAGGACCTCAGGTTTGTATAGTTAGGAAAAATGCAATTTTGGACAAATTGTCATTTTTGTTTGTAAGTGGAGAGAAAAGTATAATATGCATGGAAATTGTTTCTCTGCATTTATGAAGTTTGAAGTTCAATGGGTGTATGCGTGGAATTTCTGTATTCATGCCATTACTGAGTGTCTACTTGTTTTTGTGTTTTTTCCTCTTATTAAATCATATGTTTTTGTGTTCTAGTCATTCATAGCCAGAATTAAGGGTACCTCTTACTAATTATGAGTCACAATTCTGAAGCTGCCATTATTCAGGGAGACTTGTTAATTTGGCAAATTATCCTGTTAGCTTGTCTCATCACCTACAGAAAAGTACCCAATGCAGTCTTTACAGTAAACATTTTTTATGGAAAATTTGAGTGTAGTGACTTTACTACATTTTTTTACATTTATTTTATTTGTTTTTTTGTTTACTTACTGAAAAAAAGGATTATGGATAAGTAACATTAATTAACAGGGGTTGTTTCTGCTAGCATAAAATATTTAATTTATGTACTCATAATATCCAGATGAATGGTTTAAAGGTGATGACCCAAACTTTCCCTCCACCATAATTTTGATAAGTAAATTTTACTATGTAGAAAGTTTAGCAGTTTGCAGGTAAAGGCAATTTTAAAGACAGGAGAACAAAAATGTAAAAAGAATTACATTTAATAGAGAAGATAAGTTTAATATAACCTAATAGGGGACTGTAGTGATCCCCTGTGGCTGCTTTCCTGGTATGAGAAGGTAAAGAAATGGTAGCTTAAATTTTGTGAAATTTTACAATTTTGTGAAATTAATCCCTCATTTATTCAGACTCCCATTATTGGAGCAAAGCCTGGAAAATACAGATGTATATCCCATTAAATGTAAGCAATAACAAACAACAAATATTCAAATGTTATCAGTAAAAGATATACGTAGTACTTTTGTCTTTGTGTTACTTTTAATGTGAGGTTTAAATTTTCACTTTTTATATTACTTTGATGTGTGAAACAATTTTGTATTATATTTTGGGAAGAATAATGTCAGAATAAATTGTTCTTAAACATTATTGAGAAAGCTGGAATTCTCTCCTCTGTAAATAAGCTAGGTAGTTACTTGTATTATGATCTTGGCCTATGAATGAATATTGATTGAATTTGAAGATTATTACATATAACATTAGTCTTCTGTAATATTATCTAGCGTAAATTACAAGTTCTAAGGCTTAAAATGTACATAGTGCATTATTAAGTACCTCCACATTTCTCTAAAAGGTGACAATTTTTAAAGACAGAACATCCTTTTCTTACATTTTATAAAAATTGTTTTGTAACATCCATCTTCAGTTAATTGAGCTTCTAATTATTTGAACACTGCAGATAATGAAGACCTGGAGTTTCCTTGTCTGAGGGAATAAGAACATTTTTGCAGCCATCAACTTAAGTTCTAAGGTACTATTCCCTTTATGCAAAAAGTGAGATAAAGCGCGCACGCACACACACACACGAGAGAGGTGTGAAATAAAATTTTCTTTAACATAAAGCTTTCATTATAATGTATTTGAAATTTGAATTGTATGAAATATGTGGGAGATTAGAAGACTTTTTATCACAATTTCTATGGCAGTTGTTATATATTCCAATATATGTACTACCAGACTTTATATAATGAGTTACAATAGCAAATACAACTCAGTGGTCTGGTCAAACTATTAATGGTAATAACATTGATATTAGTTTTCTGCAATTTCTCTGTATCCAGTTTTCATATATGTATATTCTAGGTGGGCATTTTTTTATATCAATGCAGTGTAGGTCATTTTTAAAAGAACATCACTGTCGTTGGAATTGTATGCAAATGATGGTAGAATTGTGCCCCAAAGGATTTCTCATCGTTGTTGTTGTAGGACTTGTATTTTGCCATTGTTTTTATCCTTTATGTATTTTGCCATTGTTTTTATCCTTTATGTATTTTGCCATTGTTTTTATCCTTTATGTATTTTGCCATTTTTTTATCCTTTATGTATTTTGCCATTGTTTTTCCCAGTAAATCTGTGGGTTTTGCTATTTATAGTTTGAAATTACAAATAAAAGAGAACCCTATCAAATAAGAATGTAAGGTTCTAAAAGGTACTTTGGTCACAGTTGTCTACCAATACTTGTTGCATGTCTTTTTTCATGTTACTTTTCCATGTTATAATTTTCAGGTAAATAGGCTAGTATTTTGTTTCTTCAAGTGTATGTGTTCGGTATTCAGGATTAAAGCAGTATTTGTTACCTTCGTGAAGTTTTATAAGGGTCAAACTGGATGAGGACACAATCTTTTATGCAAGGAAAGAATGTGGTTATTTGGACATGCAGGATGTTTCCAATTTAAAAATGACTAAGAAATATTTGTTCCGATACGTAATACAAATCATCGGTCCTTTAACAATAGGAAGTAGCTAGCGGCAGCTGGAACGGTCGTAAGCTTCGAACAAGGGGAGAACGGTAGTTAACTGCTTGTCCGACAGTCGCGCGCCGCGCGACTGGGAGGTAAACAAATCACTTTTGCTTTCGGCCGCGGGTGTGAAGGACGTGTTCGTCATCGCTCTCTGCCCGCTTCATCGTCGTATGCTTTGTTTATATTGTGTTTTCTACTAATGGTTTGTTTGACTTGAAAATGAAACTGTAAGTACACTGTTTTCATTTTCATTACTTAATTATGAACAAACATGGAGTTATCGCCGTAGATGCGGCGATTTCCTCTCTTTTCATGAATTGAACCCTTGAATTATGTCTCGGTGCCGAGGGCGGACGCGCTCGCGCCGAGTCATGTATTTTGGGCGAAAGTGTGTAATTGAAAAATGTAAGTACTCTTTTCACTATATTTTTGCCCTGTGCGTTCGTTACCGAGAGTGTGATTGCGCTCGGCACGAGCCTTTTAATTTTGTATAATAGAATGCAATGAAAGTGGATTCGCAATTGCAATATTCTTTTCATTTTCATTTATTTATTTGCATGAATTTAATTTGGATCAATTTTCGTTCTTACCCGGGAATTGATCCTTACGATTTTTTTATGTGAAAATGAAATCGCAAGTGCAGTATTCTGTTTCATTTTCATATATATTTTATGATAGCATCATATTATTGGATCAAGTTTCCGTTCTTACCCGGGAAGTTGATCTTTCCCCTTTAGGTTCTATGAAGTGAATCGCAAGGGCAGTATTCTGTTTCATTTTCATATTACTTTTCACTGCTGTGCGGGGTAGGGGAAGCGAAGATCTGCCAGGAAGTCGTCGGAAAGCTCTCCGCGACTCCCTTGGTATCCGATTCTTCGTCTTCCTTCCTGCCCCCGCTCAGCTTCTTCGTTGTATTTTGTATTTGGGGTCTTCCTTGCGTTGCGGGGTGGGGCATGTCTTCCCCCTGTGCGTGAGGGAACCCCTCTTACTAATCTATCTATGTTACCGCAGGTTGCTACATCCGTGGGAGACGACCTTGGACAGGTATGGACCACCGCGGAGGCAGGGCGTGCCTAGCATCCACGGGCTGCTGCAGCGTCTAGCGAGGTCTGGGGCGGTCTCCACTACTACCACGGCCGCTTATGCTGCTCCCCCCCCCCCCCTCCTGGTCTACACTCCCCATGCTGTGTCGATGACGCCGTCTGCCGCTACTAGGGCCGCAGCCGTACCGAGGTGGGGTTGCCGCCGCCGCCTGTTTTCTTCGTGTTGCCTGCCCCAGACTTCCGCTGTTCCAGCAGCTCGCCCCTGGACCGGCCGCCAGGACCCAGGTTCCGCTGGCTGCCGATGATTCTACGAGGCGATCGCTGGGCCTGCCGTACCTGCCGCTGATGTGATTCCCGCTGTTGGCTTGGCTGTCCCTTCTGGTCTAACGCTGCCCCAAAAAAAAAAGCTGTTCCTGCCGCTCCTGAGCTGGTTGCTGTTCCTGTCGCTCCTGGTTCCTGTGCCTGTCCATGCTGGTCCTGCCCACGGTGTGTCTTCCCCAGTCCCAGTCCTTCCGGACAGGTTGCAGTCGGGCCGTGTTGCTTCGGCAATAGCCCCGGCTCCGGCCTGGATGGAGGACCTGACGACTGTCCTGCGTGAGCTGACGAGGAAGAGGAGAAGAGGAAGCTGTCATCTTCGTCTTCATCGTCTGCTGCTGCCTCTTCCCCTTCGACTTCTAAGGCCCATAAGCCGAAGAAGAAGAAGGCTGCCTTCCCCCCTAAGAAGTCTCCTTCGGGAACTTCTAAGGGCCCGTTCCACCCCGGTGGGACGGGGGGTCCTTCTGCTGGTCCTCCTGGTTTCTTCGGGAGCGGCCCGTCTCCCCTTCCGTAAGGAAGAGATAGACGGGGACCAGAGGAGTATCGGTTAGCTCTGGTACTTCCTCGCCTGGTGCTAGCGGCGATGCCGCTACGCCAGGTTCCGGCTCGGTCTCTCGTTCGCGAGAGATCCCGAGTGTACGTTCTCCCTCGGGAGACCGTGCAGCCAAGTTTCGGCGCCAGAGTTCGCTCGGCGCCAAGACGCGGCACGGAGCAGAAGGCTGGTGAGAGACGCTCAGGTGACTCTTGCCAGGCCAGCGGCCGCTCTTGCAGCGACCAGCTGGTAACCCAACCCCGGGTTTTCCCCCCTAAGAAGGCTCCTTCGGGACCTTCTAAGGGCCCGTCTCGCTCCGGCGATTCGGGGAGCTCTTCTGCTGGTCCTCCTGCTCCCTCGGGAACAGGGCCCGTCTTTTCTTCTACCAAGGAGAAGAAGACGGGGACCAGAGGAGTACCAGCTTCGGCTGGCACTTCCTCGCCTGGTTCTAGCGGTTCTGCCGCTAAACCAGGATCCGCCTCGGCTTCTCGTTAGCGAGAAGTACCGAGTGGACGGTCTCCCGCGGGAGACCGTCCAGCCAAAAAAAAAGTCTTGACACTCGAGCTCGCTCGCCGCCAAGACCGAAGCGCGGAGCAGAAGACTGGCGAGTGTCGTGCAGACGACTCTCGCTAGGCCAGTGGACGCTCTCGCAGCGACCAGCTGGCTGCTCGGGTTGACGTGACGTCGCTGACCAGCCACGGGTTGAGGCGAGGAAGGGGTCCCCGCGGTCGTCGGTACCAGCCACGGCTGGTACCAGCGGCTCGACGCGCCGAGAGGACGCTCGCCGGTCTCACCGCGACAACGAGCCTAGCAGGTCACCTGACGCCGCTCCCATCGGGACCGGGCGGAGACGGTACCAGCAACAGCTCGCCTGACGCTAGAGATCAGCGTCGACGTTCTCAGCCGAGCCTCTCGCCCCAGGCGAGCGGCAAGGCTAGGCCTGCTGCTCGATCGCCACTGCGGGTGGACGATCAGCAGCAGCCCTCCAAGCACGCTGGTCCTGCCAGCGAGCTAGGGGGGGAGCGTCAGGTCTGCCTCTCCTGTACCTTCAACCTCCTCGGGCTACACCGGGAGGAGCGAGGTACCTATGAGTGATCGCGAGAGGTGCGCCGCTCGCGATCCCGCTATGAACGCCGTATGGACCAGGCACGGTTCTAGACCGACCAGGACATATGCGCAAGTAGCTGGAGGCGACCGTCAGGGGTCTGCCGCTGTTCCTCCTTCTGAAGGAGGAGTATCTCGGGATCTGTTCTTGTTGGAGGGACTGGACGGTCCTACTCCGCAAGACACGGTTACTCCCGAGATACAGAGGAATTTGCAGAAGTCATTAAGCTGATTCGTCAGCATAATGACCTTGCGGAAGGATTGTTCCGCTCCCACCAGCAGAGCCCACGTCTCTGCTCGAGTCGTTTTGGGGCCCGAGAGGGAACCCAAACCGACGGTGGGTCTGCCGCGATCGGAACTTGCCGATTCTGTCTCGAACCAGAGTCTCTCGTCTCCGGACAAGAAGGCTCTCTCAGTTCTGGCCGGTCGATCAAGCTACTTCCACCTCCTCTACTGCGACAGCGGCGTTTCTACGTGTCTTCGGACACCGTATTTGAATACTCCTTCGGTCCTCCTGAGAGGTTTCGACCTCGACGAGGACTGGAATGAGTCGGAGGACGGTATCGGCTCTCTCCTGTCAGGTGTCGATCAGCCCCACCCAGACGACGTTCACAGTGGCGGCAGACCCTTACCTTCAGTGAGAGTTCGTAACCCTCCGTGGGAAAACGTTTTCTCCTGACGATACGTTTCCCAGACTCTGAGAGGCCATCGCCGCAAGGCGATGGCTGTTCCTACTCTTCTCCAACTGCTAGTTCCACTGGGAAGGCGAGCGAGTATCCAATTCCTCCCCCATTCCCTCTCTCCTTACGGTTACGAGGGAAAGGGGAGGGATCCTACAGAGATTTCTCTGTAGGATCCCACGTTCGGGACTGCGCTACCGGGGGACCTTCGGGTCCTACCTGACGTAAGCCCCGGTCGTTGAGGAGGAATCCTGCCCCATTCTCGATTTCTACGGGAATCGAGAGGACCACCAGCCGATATCGTTTGACGAATTCGGTGGGGGTTTCGCAGACTGCTTAGAATTCTACGGAATTTCTAACGCATTCAGTGTTCGAGTTTTACGATCTCCAAACACTTACGCGAGACCACGGTCCAAAGTGAGCGAGACGAGAATCCCCGATATACACGATAATCGGGAACCTCGCCTATGCTCGAATTCCTGGAATTTCTAGCATTGGAAGAAGACTGCTGCTGAAGAAACTATCTCACAGTAGGCGACCAACCTGGACTAGAGAAGATCGGACGGGAATATCCAGTTTGGCTTGAACTATCGTCTTAGTATTCTGTTCACCATTGAAGCTTTCCTTCGAGGAAGACTTCTCCTTCACTCTCTTTTATAGAGATCGAAGGTGGTCGATCTCCAATCCTTATTTGGTTTTCTTGAAGGAAAGAATTTAGGATGGAGATCGTTGTTCAGAATCCTACAAATATACTACGTATATTAACCTCGCGACATGATTCTACTAAGCAGTTGAATTGTCCGAGGGGTAGGCGCATATCCTAGTTAATCTACGGATTGCGACTTATAAGAGAAGTATTCTAATTGAACTGCAACTCGGGGTTGCCTGCAACCTCCCAGGAGTTTTCAGTTTCAATTTTATATACTTATGGTTTTGTCACGACAACACCATTTTAACTTTTATATTTACCGAAATTCGTTTCGCCTAAATATAATTGCTCGAGCATATCTTTTATGCTCGGTAGTTCTAGCCGAACGCATTCCTTCGTGGAATAATGGATTACCTGGCAACTCAGGATGACGAGTCAGCGAGAGCTCAGGCTCAACTACTGCGTATTGGACAGTTGGACTGCCTGATAGCAGGCAGCTCAGTATCAGCTGGGCCTCCGATATGCACGGTCATGTAGGTGTCTCTGCCCTACTTTGATTGACTACCGAACCGTATCTCTGCCCAACAATCATGGACTTAGGTCTCTGATTAACGGGGATTCTCGCAATAATGAAGGACCATCTACTGCTGTGACGCTAGATTCCATCGCCTTCGACATTGCGAGAATTTTCAACAGAGATATCTCTTGGACTCTTTCATCTTTCTGTTTACCGCACGGTAACAGAAGTCTGTACAAGTCTCCCGCTGCATCGCACTGCGATAATGCGAATGATTTTGCAGACATCTGAGTTTGTCTTCAAAATATCTCTTATTCGTAGGTGTACAATTGTTCATTGTTCAACCGAATTACGAGATGTGTCAGAAGACATCGCCTACTCTCCGACCTGACAGCTCTACTTCCAAATGTTCAGCCCATGAGAAGCAGTTCTTCAGGCGGCTTTCCCCTGTGTTTTCATTACTGAAGAACGCCCCGCTTTCATTGCAACTACGACTTCTCACCGGACAGCAATGAAATAGCGGTTAGCGTTTTCAGTCATTTGTAAGCACAGGTTATGAATCTTGAGAATCCTTCTCTCGATTCATCTGTGAAGACGTAGGTTGCATTCAATATCTACCTTCGTTTTCAACGGTACATAGTGTTGTTTCTCCTTAGCTGAGATTCAACAACCATGAGATGTTTTACCTTCAGGGACCTCGGTCTCTAGAAGGCAATTGACTTTCGCCTGTTGGGCACATGCCTTAAGAGAATCATCACCTCGCTGTCCGGCATTGGTGACGAAACAAACAAATACATTATTTGTTTGGTCCTCTCGGCATAACCCTTTAAAGGCGAAGGTCACGTGACTTACTCAGATGCTTTGACAACTTGCCTCCTACCGAACGCAGTCAGTCGGCAGCTGTCAGAGCGGCCGAGTCAGTTACGAACTACGCTGTTGACTTAGTTCGGTTGTTACAGAGCAATCATTACTTCGTTTTAATAGCTTGTCACAGTACCCATACCATTGACACCCACCATGGAGTGTCGGTGTCCTATCCACTACCGAGAACTTCGCTGCATGGGGATAGAGGATGCGAGAGGGACTTCGTGGCAAACGGACAGACCAGTATGGGTACTGGACATCACCGAAGTAGAGAAGAGGGATAGGTCATGCGACTATTTCCTTCTTTTCCTCTGAGGAACTGCATGACTTCTGCGAAGTCAAGCATCCAGGGGATGGGGATCCGTGACGCTCGAATTTTCGTCACCGAAACTTCGTAGCGAAGACTCAGAACAACCCTTCGGTCCCTGACGATTGGTTCGAGTCGTTCACAATCCCCTCCCTAATGGACTTCATCGCCTTCGATGCGAAGGAGATGCTGCCTTGTCCGCAAGAACTTCTCCGTGGCGCAGGTACTGAAGGCAGGGGTCTGGTCAACCAGACCACATGCCCTTCCTTCTACCTTCGGGATATTGCCCACAGGTCCTTGGATCTTTTTCCTTGGGACCCGTGGTGGCTGCTCAACACGTTGTGTAGCGAACCCAGACCCTCGCAGGCTGAACAGCATCGAGTCCTGGTGTGACCATAAGAATGGATGAGTGAATGAGAGTGTGACTGGCTCCTCTTCCCATCTTTTCTTCCCCTCTACCTGTGGTTAGAGGGACACGGTCGTCACCCTGCTGGATAAGGACAAGATGCAGGTGAGCTACTCAACAGAGCCCCATCCTATCCCTTTCACTAGGGATAGGAGCGTATATCCACCACTTCCTCCAACAAGGGGGAGGAAGTGGATGCCAGCTTGAGACAACCCATACTTTATGTTGCCTCTTGCAAACAGGAACAAGTTCTTGCTTGCTGGTACGAAGAGATACGCTTGCCTCTCTCTTAGTACTCGGCCCAGAGGTCTGACCATTGATCCTGCGGTGCACACCCCGATCAATCGGACAGAAGGCTTGGATCCCTCCCTCGCTCTTACGACCAGGGAGGCATTCCAGGGATGGACGAACACCAGTCTGTTCATCAAAGACTCAGATTCCTCCCACCAAGAAGTGAGTCTTCCTATTGTTAAAGGACCGATGGTTTGTATTACGTATCGGAACAAATGACAATTTGTCGAAAATTGCATTTTTCCTAACTATACAAACCTGAGGTCCTTTACATATAGTCCCTCCTCATGCCACCCCTCACTCTGCGTATTTTGCATGGGCCAAAAGCAAAAGTGATTTGTTTACCTCCCAGTCGCGCGGCGCGCGACTGTCGGACAACCAGTTAACTACCGTTCTCCCCTTGTTCGAAGCTTACGACCGTTCCAGCTGCCGCTAGCTACTTCCTATTGTTAAAGGACCTCAGGTTTGTATAGTTAGGAAAAATGCAATTTTCGACAAATTGTCATTTTACAAATGTTCTGCATTTGAGTTTCTTGGTCCTGTGGGGTTTTCATAACTGTAATTTGGTAACAAAACTAAACAATCATAAGTAAGATATACCAGTTTGTCTTGAATTCTAACATTATTACTTTGACACAGGAAAGTATAGAGAAAAATCATATGTATTGCTTATCATAAAAGGGTGTGGAAACTGGTTTGTAAATTTTCAGGTTTCTGTATGTGAGCATAAAAGTTGAATGTTATCTTGTAAGATACAGTCTCAAAACAACTGTTTAACATTTTTTCAGTGTATATGGTTAGCATCTGGTCAGAATCTATTAGCTTGAGCAACTGTTGCATCCATAGAAAGTTCTGTTTTTCAGTAATTATGGGAACATTTTAATGATGGCAGATACTTCAGCATTTATTAAGGACATCGCAAATTTAAACAGTAAATGAGTGTAACTTAATATCTTAGATTATTCTGTAGAACAGCATGGTGTATGTGTAAAGTAAATCCTTCATAAAAGAAATACTACAGTACATCAGCCTTATGTGTAGCTATTGTCTATGCAGTTGTGCATTACATTGCATTCTGCATCCCAGTGTCTGGTCATCCATTTACTAAACTATTCCAGTCTTTTTCCCTGGACATTATGAATAGTCATCATTATCATGACTGATGTTGGTAAAAATGTCTTTTGAATTATTACAAAGGGTTCTCTCTGTCTTACTTGGGGGGTTTTCCATGTAATATGTAAAGGTAAGTGGTAGAAATGAAAATGCCTTATGATCAAAATAAGATATATTGTTGATTAAACTAGTGTTTTAATTATTGCCTATACAACAAGGGAACTGTAAAAGTCCTAGTACAGAACAAAATCCTTTGGGTAAACAACTAGCTATGCTACAGAATTTTCTCATGAAATTTTCATAGTATTTGTTGAAGGGGAGCACATCTGACAATAAATGATGGGATTTCCTAAGAGGAGAGACCTTTCCTAGTTCACTGGAATATAATTCAAATACTGTACTACAATGAAAAGAAAAATATGAAAGCCCGTTGTTTTATACACAATTTTGCTGTAATTACATGTATAAAAGCTAAAAGTACAGTAGTTTCAAACAAGCCGTTTTTCATGTGCTATCTTGAGTAGAGCAACCCAAATATCAAGAGAAGAAATGTGATTTCCTTAACACAACAGAAAATCTAAATGTGAGCAAAAGGGAAAAATAAAAGCAACCTTGGAGACTACGAAGTACAGTCTTTCGATTCCGAGTGATTTTGACATCCCAGGGAATTTACAAAGAACAACAGTTGATATACAAATGCCAACAGCAGCGGTTAGCTTAAAGGTGATTATAAGAGCCATGAATACTTTAATTCTAGCCTACCTGAAGCCTGAAAAATGAGCAACGGAAGGGAACTAGCTCAGAGATTTGTATCACAGGTTATGACAGAGGTGGCTTTGGTGTCAATAAGAGCATCTATACAATATCTAGACAAATAGCTATCTAAAGGTATTCAACCTACATACAGCTTCCCTTGACCTGATCATATTACCTTGAGTACGAATCTCATTAGCTTGGAGCAGTTATAAAACACTGTAGCTTACCTATTTCTACAGAAAGGAATCACAAATTAACCAAATGCACTACGTATCAGTAGCTTGTATAATATTTACGTTAGGCATCATATAGAAGTAAAATAAATGAAAGTGACGTAGTTTGTTTACATGATTAAAAATTACCCCAGGTCACTTCACAACATCCTCTGAAGTACTTAATATTTTGGTGACAGTTAGCGTTGACAGAACACGCCTTCTGGAATCATGGAAATTGGAATGTCAGTCTCGGCAAAGATTCCATTGAAGGAAGGCATAATTGTGTTAACTTTTATAGCAAATACCCCAGAAAACAAAATGTGTGTATTTTTATATATGGAAGAATCAGTGTCAGCGGTAGGACACTCAAGAACTCGTACGTGGAAAGTGAATGTTCAGAAAATTAGTGTACTGAAGAGCACATCTTGTACAATCTGAGGGTAAGTAACTACTAGAAATAATTATAGTGTAGTCGTGCTTCGTTTAAACAACAATGGGTAGTGCTTTTTCAGGATTTGTTATGTCATATGAGTATATTAGTATTTAATTAGCTATAGTTCGATGCTATTTGGCCTTATTATATCAAATTACATCTTATACAATCTGAAGGTAACTACTACTATAATTATAGTGTAGTGACGCTTCGTTTAAACAACACTGAGTAGTGCTTTTCCAGGACTTAAATCATGTAATAATGTAAGTATTTAATTAGCTATAGTTAGGTGTTATTTGCCTTATGACATCAAATTAAATTATCATGTTTACTATTGTAATTTGTCAGCCAACATAAGTTTATTGTGTTTTTATAATCACGTTTGTTTTTTGTTTTTTTTTTATCTTTTTCAGTCATAGACACGTTTTGGTGAGCATTGAACAGTTGATTATTAGTTAGACGAGTATATGGAGTAGTATATCACCAACGAAACAAAACGCCAATGCTAAACGGAGGATAACTGTAACAAGAAATCTTAGCCACTAAGAATATATAGGCTACAGCTGCTGGCCGGAGGATAAGGCTGTAGTACCTACCTTTAGGTATGCTTATTGGCTAAGGCTTCCTTTTTTAGTTTTCCTCCGTTTTACGTTGCCAATTCTGCAAAATTTATTACAATTTACTGTATATAATGAGCATACTAAGACACTAAGAGTATGGCTGCAACGGTACAGTAATTTATGTTCCTTGAATTTCAAACATCCACCAGAATTACTAACTTATCCTGTTTGCAACGTTGCCAATACGTTCGGTGTTAGCTGGATCCAAATTGCACAGGTAAAAGACGTTTAGTACCTGTAAATGACTGACATAAAACAATAAGGACTAAGTAATGATATATTTAATGTTAGAATGTTTTAAGAAATTCTAAATGTGACTGAAAATTAGTTATAATTCCCCTGAAATGTTTTAATTCGACAAAATATTACAGCTTGCTTTCTCTCTCTCTCTCTCTCTCTCTCTCTCTCTCTCTCTCTCTCTCTCTCTCTCTCTCTCTCACACACACACACACACACACACACACACAAACAAATGCCCTTGAATACCAACTACTTTCTTCAACAGAGAGAGAGAGAGAGAGAGAGAGAGCGCCTAACGAGATCACGCAAAGAAAAACAAACTTTCTACATCAACCTCTTCTGTCTTTTTCCAACATGCCTTCACGACCTCACTTACTAAGGAAAGCCTTTTCTGGCTCTGTCGGAGAGATAACTACGCTATTATGCCATTAAGCCAAGAGGGAATTTTTACTATGTGTGTGTGTGTATGTGCAATTTTCCAGTCGCAGTGTGCTACGTAAGGTTTCTTCAGTCTAGACGCGCGATTGGATGGTGCAAATTATTACATAAGTGACACCTAAACCTTCGTTAGGCCTAATGCCTATGTATTCCTTCACTGTGGTCCCATTACGGTTGCTCAAATATTTCCGAACATAGCGTCAGAGCATTTTTTGGCGATAGGAAAATTCCGCTAGAAAAGCATGCAAAATAAAATGCATAAAAAATTAAAATCAGATTCCTAAAAATGCCACCTGATTCTTTGACAAAAGTCTTAGTGTTATTTTTTCCAATTACGTAAATAAGTTCCAGTGATTATTATGTTTTTCTAGGGGCTGAACTTTTAACTGGAACGGCATTCTAAATTAAACAGAAGAAACTCGTATTCAACCGTATAAAAGATCGTTACATGCTTCGAAGATGCAATTTACATAATAATTCTGGAGAGATTTATATGCCATAAACATTGTACAGTCGGCTAAAAAACTGGTGGCAGAGTTTCATAATTTTTTGTTCACCTGCCTGACACACGATTCATGCCTTTTTAATCTATTTTTCTTTTCAAAGATGGAAGAAATCATATGTAATGACGTTAAAAACAGTCACTGATATCTTTAGAACATTATGTTATGTTATTGTGTAAAACTATTTTCCATATAGCAAAACTGATGTGAACGAAACGAAGTGATAAAAAACGTCATATCACAACCATAGATATACATTACCAAATAGAAAGGAGACACCTATCACTAGTAGTATCGCATAAACATAGTCCTTAAATTATCATTTCAATATTAAGTTGAAGGTAGTTGAACTATTCCATTTGTTAAATTGTACAGAAAACAATGGAATCCCCCAAAATCCTATCAAATTTAAAAACAAAAAGAAAACAAAAAGCGATATCCTAAAAGTGTGAACCAGGCGACCTCACTCTATTGCTTTTGATGTTATGTGCACGGGAATCTAATATCAATGTGTCATTTATCGGTCTAAGAAACATCCCTCGATGGGCGAGAGACAATTATTGCACTGCATTCGGTGCAAGTTCCTGTTGGAGAGATATCAAGAAAGCTTAATAAACCGGAGAGAATCATACATAGATGAATCAAATTGTTTAAAGAACGGCAAAATTTAGAACATGAGAGCAAGACAATACAGTAGTGTAAATGTTGCTGAGCAACATTCATTTGTGAACTTTGAATTCTGGTGCCTCGTCACGACATTGCTGAACTTGGAATCATAACTAGCTCTACGCTTATGACTGGTGTCTGATGAATACTTTAGATGGAGAGGAAGAGATTTTTAAACCTACACTTAAAATCTTTGATAGTTGTCTAATGAATAAGTCTAATGAATACGCAAACTTATCTCTGATGGATGAGAGATTCAGTTAGGCTTACTCTTTTGTTTTTGTTTTTTATCAGTGGCCAGTGAATACCACGGATAGGGAGGGAAACAGTTTCAAAGATGCATGCATTTTTTCTTTAAAACCTAAAGAATACATTTTATTGGAGATACTTTATTAACATCGGCCTAATCCTTCCATCACTCCTATACACCACCTCCGCTCTCTTCTACATCTCAGGCAACTCGATCCGACTTCTCACTACGAACTCCATCGCATGAAAGCATCACTAATGGTAACGGTTATTTTAAAATTCCCCGCACCGACAACGGACGCCTTAAAGTGCATGTTTATAAAATATTTTCTGTCCAGAGAAACTTTATCTTTCATTCCCCAAAATATGTGCACACACTCATGTTACACCCTGTAGCCGTCAAAGAGCAACCCTTGATTAAAGCAGTAGGTTTTTCTTGAGGAAAAAAAAAAAAAAAAACATGAAATAGACTTAAACGAGAATGTCACCTTTCATATTTCTTATCCTTTCAGCTACTTATAATATGCTTATGGTAGTAGGTCTAGGTACACACGTGAAACTAATTTGAATTAATATCTATTTAGAAGAAATTAATAGCTACAGAAAGATCAACCTAAGAAAGCTTTAATGAAAGTAAGCCTTTCTAATTATTCGTCAGTTTTGACTCCCACACCTTTCCAACGTATCCAAATGAAACAGGATGATATGCAAGGAATCCGATAAAAAATAAGACTGAATTATATTCGTTTGATTTTTTATGATTGCTTTTTTTATTTTGAATAGCTAGGTCTGAGTTAATTGTGTTAAGCAATTACGAAAAGGATAAGAAGAAAGGCGAACATGGCTAATAAAACCAGAATAACGGGAATAATCAAATAAAGCAGATTAACATATATTATAATAATATATAATATATATATATATATATATATAGATATATAATATATATATATATATAGATATATATATATATATATATATATATATATATATATCGTCATTTAAATATTCATTAATATTACGTATCAGAGAGAGTATATGCTGAAAATAGACCTAAGCTAGTCATGTGGGAAAATCAAAGTCCCAATTGAGGCCCACTAAATGTGTCATGCAAAATTATTTTATTGATCAAAGGACAAAATTAGTTTAATTAAACATCTTTTTCAAAGAATGTTAAAGCCTTGGTGTATTATTTATCGGCTGTAGGAGACGAAATGACAACACCCCAATGCAGTACGATACGTTGAGTCAAGACTCGGGCGGCAGCAAAGCCAACTTCAAATCTTTGGTATGCTGTCACGAAGCTATAGTTGAGAATAAAATTAGAAATCGTGGACCCATCGGTATATATTTTCCTTCTTCTTCTTCTTCTTCTTCCCAGCTTTTTCCCATTTTTATATGGGGTCGCCGTTTCGGATGAGCCGTTTCCATCTATTTCTATCTTGCGCTTCTGCCTCATCAATTCCCTTCTCATGTAAATCTCCTCTCACACAGTCCTTCCATCTCTTTCTTGGTCTCCCTCTCTTTCTTCTTCCTTGCACCTCCACTCCCATAGTATGTCTCCCAGCGTGGTCCTCATCTCTCCTCAACAGGTGTCCATACCATCTCAGCCTCCCCTCCTGCACTTTCTTTGATACTTCCACCACCTTAGTTGACCCCTTATGTAGTCATTTCTGATCCGATCCCAACTCTTGTTACCCCAGACATCCACCTAAGCATTCTCATTTCTGCACATCCATCTTCTTCTGCTCTGCTTTTCTCATGCTTGCTGTTTCCGTACCATACAGCATTGCTGTTCTTACCACCGTCTTGTGAAATTTTCCTTTTAACCTAAGCGGCACTCTTTGTCACAAAGAACTCCCGAGGCCGCTCTCCAGTTGTTCCAGCCTGCCTGTACCCGATGTTTTACTTCTTCTTCCATACTTCCTCCAGCGTTAACAAAAGATCCCAAATACTTAAACTTATCACTATACTTATTTGCTCTCCACCAAGCTGAATACTTTCTCTATCATCCCCCTCGGTGGTGGTACACATATATTCTGTCTTGGATCTACTTATTCTCATTCCTCTGTCCTCCAGTACTTGTCTCCATCTTTCCAATTTCACTTCCAGATCTTCCCTGCTCTCTGCACACAGAACAATATCATCCGCATACAATATGTTCCATGGTACTGTCTCCCTTACTTCCTCTATTATAACATCCATCACTATGTTAAAGATAAAATGGGCTCAGAGCCGACCCTGGTGTAATCCTACTCTCACCTCAAAACCTTCTGTCTCCCCAACACTGCTCCTCACTCTGGTAAATACATTCCGGTACATCTCTTGTATCAATCGCACATACTTCTCTGGCACCATCTTCTCCCTCAGGCTCCTCCATACCTCTTGTCTCGGGACTCTGTCATAAGCCTTTTCAAGGTCAATGAATACCATATGTAGGTCCCTTTGTCTTTCCCCGAACTTTCTCCATTATTTGCCTCAGACAAAATATACCATCTGTTGTTCCCCTTCCCTTCATAAATCCCATCTGCTCTTTACCTATTTGTACTTCTTCTCTCAGTCTAGCATCTATCATCCTTTCCAGTATCTTCAAAGTGTGGGACATCAATTTAATGCCCCTATAATTACCACACTCTTGGACATCGCCTTTCCCTTTAAAAATTGGGATCAATATACTCCCACGCCACTCATTTGGTATCTTTTCCTGTTCAAGGATCTTTATCATAAGATCGTACAGTATATCCACTCCTTCATCTCCTAATGCTTTCCATGCCTCCACCGGGATCATGTCTGGTCCGGTTGCCTTCCCATTCTTCATCTTCTTCAGTGCATTTAGTACCTCTTGCCTAGAAAACCTCATTACCATGCCAATGTTCACTTGCCCATCCTCTCTTATTAGTCTATTATTTTCTTCATTTAACAACTGTTCGAAATATTCTTTCCATCTCTTCACAATGTCTTCCTCCTTTCTAAGCACTACACCCTCTTGATTCTTTATTTGTTTGATGTGTGTTATATCTTTGGTGCTCTTATTTCTAGCCTTTGATAGCTTCATCATTTTCTTTAATCCTTCCTTTGTCCCCAGCTCATTATACACATCATCATACGACTTTGCTTTAGCTTGGGCTACCACCTTTTCACCACCTTGTTTTTCTCTCTGTACCTATTTCTGTCTTCCACTGACTGTGACTCTTCCCATCTTTTCTTTGCCTCCTTCTTATCTTTTACTACTTTCTCAATGTCTTCATCCCACCACCACTATCCTTTTCTTCCCATATGATACCAGATGTCTCTCCTAGCAGCTCCTTTCCATGCCTTCTTATTACTGCTGCATTTCGTGCCCACCATTCTTGAACATCTTCAATCCCTATATCAATATCCTCCAAAACCCTCCTCTTAAACTCTCTCTTCTTATCCCTTCCTTCTGTAATTCGTACCATTTAATTTTCCTTATCCCTTTAGCTTTGGTTTTTCTTTCCCTTTTCAACTTCAAGTCCATACATAGCAGCCTGTGTTGGGGGGCTACATGGTCGCCTGGAATAACTTTGCAGTTCTTGACCTCCACCAGATTTATCCTTTTATACAAGAAATAGTCTATCTGGGAGAATCTTCCCCCACTCCTATATGTTATTAGGTGTTCCCTTTTCTTCTCAAAAAATGTGTTTACTATTGCCATGTCGAATGACACAGCAAAGTCCACTACACTCTCTCCTTCTGGGTTTCTCTCCCCAATTCCATGGCCCCCATGCACCCGCCCAATCACCTCATTTTCACTTCCGACATGGCCATTCAAATCTGCCCCAACTATCACCCTCTCATGCTCTTCCAGTTCTTGCATTATTCCATCCATGTCTCTCCAGAAATTTCCCTTCTCTTCTTCTGTGCAACCAACTTGTGGTGCATATGCGCTTATAATATTCAGAATCTCTCCTCCATAACTATCTTCATCTGATGATACGGTCATTCTTTCTATGCACTTCTATTACCGAGTTCTTTAGTTCACTAGACAGTACTATGCCAACTCCATTTCTACCTTGTTTATTTGCTCCACTATAATATAGCTTATATCCATCTCCCAACTCTTTAGCTTTATTTCCTTTCCACCGCGTTTCTTGCACACACACAACATCTACTTTCTTTTCTCTCATCAAGTCAGCCACTTCTCTACCTCTCCCAGTCATGGACCCCAACATTTAGCTGACATACTCTGAACCCAATGTGAGCTCGCTTCTTTAGCTGCACCCGCTCCTGATGCAGTAGCCCTCGCCTTACCACAGAGTTAGGGCGATGTCTCTGTGCGTCGTTTACGGAGTACGCCCTAGCATTACCTCTTTCCATATTTCGGCTCATTCCATTTTGGTTTTGGCACAGATTTTTACAGCCGGATGCCCTTCCTGACACCAACCCTCCCTATTTATCCGGGCTTGGGACCGGCACCCATAAGGTCTACTCAGTTCTAATGTAATTTATTTCAAGTATAGCACCTTTGAAAGGAAATGTTATTTATTGTTAAATAAATAATCTGACACCTGCATATGGCAATATTTCCATAACGATCAATGAAAATAGACCTAA
>NC_087216.1:27767216-27881121 GCF_015104395.2 Macrobrachium nipponense | reverse complement strand
TTAGGTCTATTTTCAGCAGTATACTCTCTCTGATACGTAATATTAATGAATATTTAAATCGACAATATATATATATATATATATATATATATATATATATATATATATATATATGTTAATCTGCTTTATTTGATTATTCCCGTTATTCTGGTTTTATTAGCCATGTTCGCCTTTCTTCTTATCCTTTTCGTAATTGCTTAACACAATTAACTCAGACCTAGCTATTCAAAATCAAAAAGCAATCATAAAAAATCAAACGAATATAATTCAGTCTTATTTTTTATCGGATTCCTTGCATATCATCCTGTTTCATTTGGATACGTTGGAAAGGTGTGGGAGTCAAAACTGACGAATAATTAAGAAAGGCTTACTTTCATTAAAGCTTTCTTAGGTTGATCTTTCTGTAGCTATTAATTTCTTCTAAATAGATATAAATTCAAATTAGTTTCACGTGTGTACCTAGACCTACTACCATAAGCATATTATAAGTAGCTGAAAGGATAAGAAATATGAAAGGTGACATTCTCGTTTAAGTCTATTTCATGTTTTTTTTTTTTTTTTCCTCAAGAAAAACCTACTGCTTTAATCAAGGGTTGCTCTTTGACGGCTACAGGGTGTAACATGAGTGTGTGCACATATTTTGGGGAATGAAAGATAAAGTTTCTCTGACAGAAAATATTTTATAAACATGCACTTTAAGGCGTCCGTTGTCGGTGCGGGGAATTTTAAAATAACCGTTACCATTAGTGATGCTTTCATGCGATGGAGTTCGTAGTGAGAAGTCGGATCGAGTTGCCTGAGATGTAGAAGAGAGCGGAGGTGGTGTATAGGAGTGATGGAAGGATTAGGCCGATGTTAATAAAGTATCTCCCAATAAAATGTATTCTTTAGGTTTTAAAGAAAAAAATGCATGCATCTTTGAAACTGTTTCCCTCCCTATCCGTGGTATTCACTGGCCACTGATAAAAAACAAAACAAAAAGAGTAAGCCTAACTGAATCTCTCATCCATCAGAGATAAGTTTGCGTATTCATTAGACTTATTCATTAGACAACTATCAAAGATTTTAAGTGTAGGTTTAAAATCTCTCTTCCTCTCCATCTAAAGTATTCATCAGACACCAGTCATAAGGGCGTAGAGCTAGTTATGATTCCAAGTTCAGCAATGTCGTGACGAGGCACCAGAATTCAAAGTTCACAAATGAATGTTGCTCAGCAACATTTACACTACTGTATTGTCTTGCTCTCATGTTCTAAATTTTGCCGTTCTTTAAACAATTTGATTCATCTATGTATGATTCTCTCCGGTTTATTAAGCTTTCTTGATATCTCTCCAACAGGAACTTGCACCGAATGCAGTGCAATAATTGTCTCTCGCCCATCGAGGGATGTTTCTTAGACCGATAAATGACACATGATATTAGATTCCCGTGCACATAACATCAAAAGCAATAGAGTGAGGTCGCCTGGTTCACACTTTTAGGATATCGCTTTTTGTTTTCTTTTTGTTTTTAAATTTGATAGGATTTTGGGGGATTCCATTGTTTTCTGTACAATTTAACAAATGGAATAGTTCAACTACCTTCAACTTAATATTGAAATGATAATTTAAGGACTATGTTTATGCGATACTACTAGTGATAGGTGTCTCCTATCTATTTGGTAATGTATATCTATGGTTGTGATATGACGTTTTTTATCACGTTTGCGTTTCGTTCACATCAGTTTTGCTATATGGAAAATAGTTTTACACAATAACATAACATAATGTTTCTAAAGATATCAGTGACTGTTTTTAACGTCATTACATATGATTTCTTCCATCTTTGAAAAGAAAAAATAGAATAAAAAGGCATGAATCGTGCGTCAGGCAGGTGAACAAAAATTATGAAACTCTGCCACCAGTTTTTTAGCCGACTGTACAATGTTTATGGCATATAAATCTCTCCAGAATTATTATGTAAATTGCATCTTCGAAGCATGTAACGATCTTTTATACGGTTGAATACGAGTTTCTTCTGTTTAATTTAGAATGCCGTTCCAGTTAAAAGTTCAGCCCCTAGAAAAACATAATCATCACTGGAACTTATTTACGTAATTGGAAAAAATAACACTAAGACTTTTGTCAAAGAATCAGGTGGCATTTTTAGGAATCTGATTTTAATTTTTTATGCATTTTATTTTGCATGCTTTTCTAGCGGAATTTTTTTTCCTATCGCCAAAAAATGCTCTGACGCTATGTTCGGAAATATTTGAGCAACCGTAATGGGACCACAGTGAAGGAATACATAGGCATTAGGCCTAACGAAGGTTTAGGTGTCACTTATGTAATAATTTGCACCATCCAATCGCGCGTCTAGACTGAAGAAACCTTACGTAGCACACTGCGACTGGAAAATTGCACATACACACACACACACACACACACACACCACACACACATAGTAAAAATTCCCTCTTGGCTTAATGGCATAATAGCGTAGTTATCTCTCCGACAGAGCCAGAAAAGGCTTTCCTTAGTAAGTGAGGTCGTGAAGGCATGTTGGAAAAAGACAGAAGAGGTTGATGTAGAAAGTTTGTTTTTCTTTGCGTGATCTCGTTAGGCTCTCTCTCTCTCTCTCTCCTCTCTCTCTCTCTCTCTCTCTCTCTCTGTTGAAGAAAGTAGTTGGTATTCAAGGGCATTTGTTTGTGTGTGTGTGTGTGTGTAGAGGAGAGAGAGAGAGAGAGAGAGATAGAGAGAGGAGAGAGAGAGAGAGAGAGAGAGAGAGAGAGAAAGCAAGCTGTAATATTTTGTCGAATTAAAACACTTCAGGGGAAATTATAACTAATTTTCAGTCACATTTAGAATTTCTTACATTCTAAACATTAAATATATCATTACTTAGTCCTTATTGTTTTATGTCAGTCATTTACAGGTACTAAACGTCTTTTACCTGTGCAATTTGGATCCAGCTAACACCGAACGTATTGGCAACGTTGCAAACAGGATAAGTTAGTAATTCTGGTGGATGTTTGAAATTCAAGGAACATAAATTACTGTACCGTTGCAGCCATACTCTTAGTGTCTTAGTATGCTCATTATATACAGTAAATTGTAATAAATTTTGCAGAATTGGCAACGTAAAACGAGGAAAACTAAAAAAGGAAGCCTTAGCCAATAAGCATACCTAAAGGTAGGTACTACAGCCTTATCCTCCGGCTAGCAGCTGTAGTCTATATATTCTATGTGGCTAAGATTTCTTGTTACAGGTTTAGCATTGGCGTTTTGTTTCGTTGGTGATATACTACTCCATATACTCGTCTAACTAATAATCAACTGTTCAATGCTCACCAAAACGTGTCTATGACTGAAAAAGATAAAAAAAAAAAAAAAAAAAAAACGTGATTATAAAAACGCAATAAACTTATGTTGGCTGACAAATTACAATAGTAAACATGATAATTTAATTTGATGTCATAAGGCAAATAACACCTAACTATAGCTAATTAAATACTTACATTATTACATGATTTTTTAAGTCCTGGAAAAGCAACTACTCAGTGTTTGTTTAAAACGAAGCGTCACTACACTATAATTATAGTAGTAGTTACCTTCAGATTGTATAAGATGTAATTTGATATAATAAGGCCAAATAGCATCGAACTATAGCTAATTAAATACTAATATACTCATATGACATAACAAATCCTGCAAAAAGCACTACCCATTGTTGTTTTAAACGAAGCACGACTACACTATAATTATTTCTAGTAGTTTACTTACCCTCAGATTGTACAAGATGTGCTCTTCAGTACACTAATTTTCTGAACATTCACTTTCCACGTACGAGTTCTTGAGTGTCCTACCGCTGACACTGATTCTTCCATATATAAAAATACACACATTTTGTTTTCTGGGGTTTTTGCTATAAAAGTTAACACAATTATTCCTTCCTTCAATGGAATCTTTGCCGAGACTGACATTCCAATTTCCATGATTCCAGAAGGCGTGTTCTGTCAACGCTAACTGTCACCAAAATATTAAGTACTTCAGAGGATGTTGTGAAGTGACCTGGGGTAATTTTTAATCATGTAAACAAACAACGTCACTTTCATTTATTTTACTTCTATATGATGCCTAACGTAAATATTATACAAGCTACTGATACGTAGTGCATTTGGTTAATTTGTGAAATTGTGATTCCTTTCGATAGAAATAGGTAAGCTACAGTGTTTTATAACTGCTCCAAGCTAGGCTAATGAGATTCGTACTCAAGGTACCTAATATGATCAGGTCAAGGGAAGCTGTATGTAGGTTGAATACCTTTAGATAGCTATTTGTCTAGATATTGTATAGATGCTCTTATTGACACCAAAGCCACCTCTGTCATAACCTGTGATACAAATCTCTGAGCTAGTTCCCTTCCGTTGCTCATTTTTCAGGCTTCAGGTAGGCTAGAATTAAAGTATTCATGGCTCTTATAATCACCTTTGAAGCTAACCGCTGCTGTTGGCATTTGTATATCAACTGTTGTTCTTGTAAATTCCCTGGGATGTCAAAATCACTCGGAATCGAAAGACTGTACTTAGTAGTCTCCAAGGTTGCTTTTATTTTTCCCTTTTGCTCTCATTTAGATTTTCTGTTGTGTTAAGGAAATCACATTTCTTCTCTTGATATTTGGGTTGCTCTACTCAAGATAGCACATGAAAAACGGCTTGTTTGAAACTACTGTACTTTTAGCTTTTATACATGTAATTACAGCAAAATTGTGTATAAAACAACGGGCTTTCATATTTTTCTTTTCATTGTAGTACAGTATTTGAATTATATTCCAGTGAACTAGGAAAGGTCTCTCCTCTTAGGAAATCCCATCATTTATTGTCAGATGTGCTCCCCTTCAGCAAATACTATGAAAATTTCATGAGAACATTCTGTAGCATAGCTAGTTGTTTACCCAAAGGATTTTGTTCTGTACTAGGACTTTTACAGTTCCCTTGTTGTATAGGCAATAATTAAAACACTAGTTTAATCAACAATATATCTTATTTTGATCATAAGGCATTTTCATTTCTACCACTTACCTTTACATATTACATGGAAAACCCCCCAAGTAAGACAGAGAGAACCCTTTGTAATAATTCAAAATGATATTTTCATGATAAAATAAAGTTTCACATATACTTACCGAACAGTTACATAGCTTATAGCTTCTTACCTACGGCAGTCGAAATTCAAATTGTTGGCGCCAGCGGCGTTGCTATCTTAAGTATAGGTGATACAAGACCCGCCCACATCCGGGAACCCTGGGTACTGCTAGCCTTTTCTACCGTCAATTTTCGTTTAGCCGACACGTCCATCTGTGGGGGAGTGGGTGGGCTTTGATTATGTAACTGTTCGGTAAGTATATGTGAAACTTTATTTTATCATGAAAATATCATTTTCACATAAGTGACTTACCGAACAGTTACATAGCTGATCCAAACTACCCGGAAGGAGGGTAGATGGACCTACATAAAAATGACAGTAAGACCACATTAAACAGCAAATGTTGCAGTACCCTACCTTGTGAGAGAGCAGCTGCAGGAGAATACTGCCTCTGGTTGGCGCTCTCATCACTCGTAGAGACGTGGCAGTATAGGCCAGGGTCGTCCCTACTTAGTGGGATTTTGTAAACCTAACCATGGACAAGACCGTTGGTTGACAAAATATTAAAAAACAGATAATGCCCTTGCCCTGGGCTTCAGAAACCAGATAAACAACAGACCATCACCTATAACAAAAAGAATGACATACTCAAAAGTAATAAAATAAGATCTGGAGGTTCTCCAAAGCACTATGAGCCTCCAGTCTGCCCACGACTCAACAACCTATAACAAGGCGAGGAGACAGTAGAGGATAGAAAGTTCCCTATGTTTCCTTTCCCAACACCATGCCCGCTACCGACAAAGGACCCAATTTACAACAACTATCATAGGTAGCCTCTACATTCTTCAGGTAAAATGAGGCGAACACAGATCTCGATCTCCAAAACGTAGATTGAAGAATCGAGGAAAGCGACATATTGTGCTTGAAGCTTAAGGATGTCGCCACTGCACGTATTTCATGTGCTTTCACCTTAAGCACATTTAGAGTCTGATCTTGGACTTGAGAGTGTGACTCCAGTATCAGACTTCTCAAAAAGAACGAAATAGCGTTCTTGGAGAGGGGTTTTGCAGAATTTCTTAACCGAACACCAAGTCGGTCGGAATTACCTCTAACGGATTGTGTCCTTGACAGGTAACATCAGAGCTCTTGACAGGACATAGTAAATATTCTTCGTCCATCGGACCCACTATATTAGATAATCCCTTAAGTACAAAAGATTTAGGCCATGGGTTCAGAGGGAGATTCGTTCTTTGCTAAAAATTCGTTAACAAAAGAACAAACCGCATTACGATTTTTGAACCCCACCTCTTTGTGGATGGCTTGTAACTCACTCACTCTTCCTGCTGTAGCCAAAGCGAAGAGAAAAAGTGCCTTCCTCGTTACATCTCTCAAAGACGCTTCACGAAGTGGCTCGAATCGTGAAGACATCAGAAAAGTTAAAACTACGTCCAAGTTCCAGTCCACACTATCCTTCTTGGATACTTTTACTGTATTAAAAGATTTAATTAAATCTCCAATATCCTGGTTAGAGGAGATGTCAGCCCTCTATGCTTAAACACTGAGGACAGCATAGCTCTGTACCCTTTAATTGTCGATACCGACAAGTTCTTAACTTCTTTAAGGTACAGCAAAAAATCAGCTATTTCTGTCACAGAGGTTTTAGAAGACGAGAAATTATGTCTTCTGCACCACGTCCTAAAGACTCCCCACTTTGATTGGTAAAGCTTGGCAGAAGAGCTTCTTCGACAGTTAGCAATAGCCTCTGCCACTCTACGAGAAAACCCCTTAGCTCTGACGAGTTTCCGGGACGTTCTGAACCCTGTCAGTGACAGAGCGGACAAATTCTGATGATACCTGTCGAAGTGGGGCTGTTTGAGTAGCCGAGGATACTGAGGAAGAAGTCTGGGATGGTCTATAACCAACTTGAGAAGGTCTGGAAACCACTCTTTCCTGGGCCAGAATGGTGCTACCAAACGTCATTGACACATTTTGAGTGAGAGGAACTTGTTCCACACCTCTCTGATCATTCCAAATGGGGGAAAGGCGTAAACGTCTAGACCCGTCCAATCCTGAAGCATTGCGTCGGTCTTCCAAGCAAGAGGATCTGGAACTGGGGAACAAAAGATCGGAAGTCGATTGTTCCTCGACGTGGCAAACAGATCCACTGAAGGTCCTTCCCCAAAGTTTCCACAGTTCCTGACAAATTTTGTCTTGCAATGTCCACTCCGTGGGAAGAACTTGGTTTACTCGACTGAGTTCGTCTGCCAGTACATTTAACTTCCCCTGTACAAACCTCGAACGAGGGAAATATCCCGATCTTGAGACCAGAGAAGGAGATCTTCTGCGACTTTGTTGAGGGAGAATGAATGGGTTCCTCCCTGATTCCTGATATAAGAAAGAGCGGTGGTGTTGTCGGAGTATACTGCCACTCTCTTTCCCACGACCAAAGGAGCGAATGCTTGCAGACCGAACCAAATCGCCTTCAACTCCTTCATGTTGATGTGATTCAACCTCTCTTTCTCTGACCATAATCCTGAGATCTTTTTGGTCCCAATATGGAGAGCTCCCCAACCTCTTCGTCCGATGCGTCGGAGTATAATTCTACGTCTGGGTTCCTTAATGTCAGGGAGAGACCCTCCTGCAATCTTTCCCTCGACATCCACCATCTCAAGTCGTTCTTGATCTCTTCCGACACTGGGAGGAACGAATACGTGTCTGGTTGAGACTTCCGACGACCAACTCGCTTTGAGATAAAACTGAAGAGATCTCATGTGAAGACGACCCAACTTTACAAACGTCTCTACTGATGATAACGTCCCTAGAAGACTCATCCATTCCAAGGCGGAGGAGGACTGACGATTCAGGAATTGGCTCACTTTTTTGAGGCAAGATTCTATTCTTTTTCGGGACAGAAAAACCCGAAAAGTCTGAGAGTCCAGAATCATCCCCAAATAGGGGATCTTCTGGGACGGCACTAATTGAGGACTTCTCCAGGTTGATGAGAATTTCCCAATTGACTCGATAATGACAGTCTCTTCCGTAAATCCTTCACGCACTGTGTCCTCGAACCCGATCTGAGAAGCCAGTCGTCCAGGTAAAATGCTGCATTTATGCCCAACATATGCAGCCATTTCCCCAATGGAGCAAGAACACGAGTAAATACTTGAGGGGCCGTCGAAAGGCCGAAACAAAGGGCTCTGAATTGATACGTCCTCCCTTCGAACACAAATCTCAGGAACTTCTTTGAACTCTGGTGAATCGGGACATGAAATAGGCGTCCTTCATGTCCAGGGACACCATCCAATCGCCTGGGCGAAGTGCCGACATCACAGAATGATTTGTTTCCATATTGAACTTTGTCTTCAGCACAAAAAGGTTCAATGCGCTTACATCTAGCACTGGCCTCCAACCTCCCGAGGCTTTGGGAACTACAAAGAGTCTGTTGTAGAAATCCCTGAGAACTGTCGAGGACTTCCTCTATTGCTCCCTTCTTGATGAGTGCATTGACCTCTGCTGCTAAAGCCAAAGCTCTCTCTGATCCTGGAGAATATGCTGTTAAGCTGATTGGTGTTATCGGAGAGAGGAGGATCTAAAACAAAAGGAATCGAGTATCCCTCTCGAAGAACTTGAACTACCCATTGCTCTGCACCTCTTCGACTCCATTCTTCCCAAAAAAAGATGGAGTCTTGCCCCTACTTGCACGTGAAGGAACGGCTTCTCACTTGGTCCGAAGGTTTGGGGGGAGGTTCTTTGAGGACTTGTACTGTGGACGCAAATTAGTCCTGGGTCCGTTGCCACTTAGGTTTATTCCCTCGAAAGGGATGCTTCTGAAGAGGAGAAGACTTAGCTCCTGTCGTAGTAGGCTCTTTCGGACGTCTGGAAGACTGAAGAAGGAGATCATTAGTAGATTTCTTTTCTAAATCCGAAAGAATTTGCTGAATGGTTTCTTCAGGGGAAAAGATGAGATTTACAGAGAGGAGCAAACATGAGAGCCGACTTCTGGTTATTAGTGACTCCTTTAGACACGAAAGAACACCACCTTTCTCTCTTCTTCATCACTCCCATTGTGAAAAGGGCTGCTAATTCTCCTGACCCATCTCTAACAGCCTTATCCGCACAGGACAGAACTCCTAACCAGTCTGTGGCAAAATCTTCTTCTAAAGACTGACAGTCTTCAATCTTGCGAGCTAAAGAGGCAATAGTCCAGTCCAAAAAATAAATACCTTCAAATACTTTAAAAAATATTCTTCACCAAATGGTCCAGCTCTGAAGAAGAAAACAAAATTTTAGCTGACGACAAAGCTGCTCTTCGGTGTGAGTCCACTAAACCGGAGAAGTCTCCCTGGGAGGAGGCAGACACTCCCAAAGAAGGAACTTCTCCAGTTGCGTAGAAGCGATACCCTTTACTCTGAAGCTTAGAAGGTGGGAAAGCAAACGAAGCCTTACCTGTTTCGATCTTCTTAGAAAGCCACTCTGTTGACTCCTTAAGGGCCTGCTTCGAGGACTGAGAAGAACCCGAAACCAGTTTAGGTTAGACACGAATACACTGTTCTTCCTATCTTTAACGAACATTGAAGGCGGTGAAGACGGAGAAGCAGGTTCAAGTAATCTGGATAAGTGGACAGGAAAAATTTAAGAAGACTCGAATAAGCCGACGAATTCCTTGTCATCTTGATCCAAAGCTTCCTCTTCAGACTGCACGGAAGCAGAGTCGAAATCAGGCTTGATGTTCTCCCACCCCGGTGGAGGATTTCAACAAACTCATAAGATCCTGGAAATGCTTCTTAAATGGAGCTAAGGTAGAATCGTCTAACACTGTAGCAGTCGATGGTCTTTCAGTCGAAGAACGATTCTTTCTAACAGGTGAAGAATTCGCACCACGAGTCGACACAGGCGAACAACCAGTCGAAATTCCTATCGACTCACGGCGAGGGGAGTCGAACAAAGACGAGCGAATACGCTTCTCTGGACAGTAATACGGAGTCGAACGAGGCGACGAGCCGAAACTGCGACCGAGACTCGCTTGGGAGAGTCGAGCGATCGTGAATTATCACAAAGTTTAGTCCGAGAGCCATTGCTTTTAGCCGAAAAATGCGACTGCGGAGGAGATTCACTAAATATCACATCCGGAGCAAAAATGATATTTTCATGATAAAATAAAGTTTCACATATACTTACCGAACAGTTACATAGCTTATAGCTTCTTACCTACGGCAGTCGAAATTCAAATTGTTGGCGCCAGCGGCGTTGCTATCTTAAGTATAGGTGATACAAGACCCGCCCACATCCGGGAACCCTGGGTAACTGCTAGCCTTCTACCGTCAATTTTCGTTTAGCCGCCACGTCCATCTGTGGGGAGGTGGGTGGGCTTTGATTATGTAACTGTTCGGTAAGTATATGTGAAACTTTATTTTATCATGAAACTAGCATTTTCACATAAGTGACTTACGAACAGTTACATAGCTGAATCCAAACTACCCGGAAGGAGGGTAGATGGACTACATAAAAATGACAGTAAGACCACATTAAACAGCAAATGTTGCAGTACCCTACCTTGTGAGAGAGCAGCTGCAGGAGAATACTGCTATGGTTAGCGCTCTCATCACTCGTAGGAGACGTGGCAGTATAGGCCAGGGTCGTCCCTACTTAGTGGGATTTTGTAACCATGGACAAGACCGTTGGTTGACAAAATATTAAAAAACAGATAATGCCCTTGCCCTGGGCTTCAGAAACCAGATAAAAAACAACAGACCATCACCTATACCAAAAATAATGACATACTCAAAAAGTAATAAATAAGATCTGGAGGTTCTCCAAAGTACTATGAGCCTCCAGTCTGCCCACGACATCAACAACCTATAACAAGGCGAGGAGACAGTAGAGGATAGAAAGTTCCCCTATGTTTCCTTTCCCAACACCATGCCCGCTACCGACAAAGGACCCAATTTACAACAACTATCATAGGTAACCTCTACATTCTTCGGTAAAATGAGGCGAACACAGATCTCGATCTCCAAAACGTAGATTGAAGAATCGAGGAAAGCGACATATTGTGCTTGAAGCTTAAGGATGTCGCCACTGCACGTATTTCATGTGCTTTCACCTTAAGCACATTTAGAGTCTGATCTTGGACTTGAGGTGTGACTCCCAGTATCAGACTTCTCAAAAAGAACGAAATAGCGTTCTTGGAGAGGGTTTTGCAGAATTCTTAACCGAACACCAAAGTCGGTCGGAATTACCTCTAACGGATTGTGTCCTTGACAGGTAAACATTTCAGAGCTCTGACAGGACATAGTATGAAATATTCTTCGTCCATCGGACCCACTATATTAGATAATCCCTTAAGTACAAAAGATTTCAGGCCATGGGGTTAGAGGGAGATTCGTTCTTTGCTAAAAATTCGTTAACAAAAGAACAAACCGCATTACGATTTTTGAACCCCACCTCTTTGTGGATGATTGTAACTCACTCACTCTTTCCTGCTGTAGCCAAAGCGAAGAGAAAAAGTGCCTTCCTCGTTACATCTCTCAAAGACGCTTCACGAAGTGGCTCGAATCGTGAAGACATCAGAAAAGTTAAAACTACGTCCAAGTTCCAGTCCAACACTATCCTTCTTGGATACTTTTACTGTATTAAAAGATTTAATTAAAATCTCCAATATCCTGGTTAGAGGAGATGTCAAGCCCTCTATGCTTAAACAACTGAGGACAGCATAGCTCTGTACCCTTTAATTGTCGATAACCGACAAGTTCTTAACTTCTTTAAGGTACAGCAAAAAATCAGCTATTTCTGTCACAGAGGTTTTAGAAGACGAGCAAATTATGTCTTCTGCACCACGTCCTAAAGACTCCCCGCACTTTGGAAGTTGGTAAAGCTTGGCAGAAGAGCTTCTTCGACAGTTAGCAATAGCCTCTGCCGCTCTACGAGAAAACCCCTTCGCTCTGACAGTTTCCGGACAGTCTGAACCCTGTCAGTGACAGAGCGGGACAAATTCTGATGATACCTGTCGAAGTGGGGCTGTTTGAGTAGCCGAGGATACTGAGGAAGAAGTCTGGGATGGTCCTATAACCAACTTGATAAGGTCTGGAAACCCCACTTTCCTGGGCCAGAATGGTGCTACAACGTCATTGACACATTTTGATGTGAGAGGAACTTGTTCAACACCTCTCTGATCATTCCAAATGGGGGAAAGGAAAACGTAAACGTCTAGACCCGTCCAATCCTGAAGCATTGCGTCGGTCTTCCAAGCAAGAGGATCTGGAACTGGGGAACAAAAGATCGGAAGTCGATTGTTCCTCGACGTGGCAAACAGATCCACTGAAGGTCTTCCCAAAAGTTTCCACAGTTCCTGACAAATTTTGTCTTGCAATGTCCACTCCGTGGGAAGAACTTGGTTACTCGACTGAGTTCGTCTGCCAGTACATTTAACTTCCCCTGTACAAACCTCGGAACGAGGGAAATATCCCGATCTTGAGACCAGAGAAGGAGATCTTCTGCGACTTTGTTGAGGGAGAATGAATGGGTTCCTCCCTGATTCCTGATATAAGATAGAGCGGTGGTGTTGTCGGAGTATACTGCCACTCTCTTTCCCACGACCAAAGGAGCGAATGCTTGCAGACCGAACCAAATCGCCTTCAACTCCATGTTGATGTGATTCAACCTCTCTTTCTCTGACCATAATCCTGAGATCTTTTTGGTCCCTAGGAGAGCGAGCTCCCCAACCTCCTTTGTCCGATGCGTCGGAGTATAACTTCTACGTCTGGGTTCCTTAAGTCAGGGACAGGGATAGAGACCCTCTTGCAATCTTTCCCTCGACATCCACCATCTCAAGTCGTTCTTGATCTCTCCGAACAATGCGGAACGAAACGTGTTGGTTGAAGAATTCCGACACCAACTCGCGTTGAGATAAAACTGAAGAGATCTCATGTGAAGACGACCCAACTTTACAAACGTCTCTTACTGATGATAACGTCCCTAGAATGGACTCATCCATTCCAAGGCGGAGGAGGACTGACGATTCAGGAATTGGCTCACTTTTTTGAGGCAAGATTCTATTCTTTTCGGGGACAGAAAAACCGAAAAGTCTGAGAGTCCAGAATCATCCCCAAATAGGGGATCTTTCTGGGACGGCACTAATTGAGACTTCTCCAGGTTGATGAGAATTCCCAATTGACTCGCTAATGACAGTGTCTTCCGTAAATCCTTCACGCACTGTGTCCTCGAACCCGATCTGAGAAGCCAGTCGTCCAGGTAAAATGCTGCATTAATGCCCAACATATGCAGCCATTTCCCCAAAGGAGCAAGAACACGAGTAAATACTTGAGGGGCCGTCGAAAGGCCGAAACAAAGGGCTCTGAATTGATACGTCCTCCCTTCGAACACAAATCTCAGGAACTTCTTTGAACTCTGGTGAATCGGGACATGAAAGTAGGCGTCCTTCATGTCCAGGGACACCATCCAATCGCCTGGGCGAAGGTGGACCGACATCACAGAATGATTGTTTCCATATTGAAACTTTGTCTTCAGAACAAAAAGGTTCAATGCGCTTACATCTAGCACTGGCCTCCAACCCTCCCGAGGCTTTGGGAACTACAAAGAGTCTGTTGTAGAATCCCTGAGAACTGTCGAGGACTTCCTCTATTGCTCCCTCTTGATGAGTGCATTGACCTCTGCTGCTAAAGCCAAAGCTCTCTCTGATCCTGGAGAATATGCTGTTAAGCTGATTGGTGTATCGGAGAGAGGAGGATCTAAAACAAAAGGAATCGAGTATCCCTCTCGAAGAACTTGAACTACCCATTGCTCTGCACCTCTTCGACTCCATTCTTCCCAAAAAAGATGGAGTCTTGCCCCTACTTGCACGTGAAGGAACGGCTTCTCACTTGTCCGAAGGTTCGGGGGGAGGTTTCTTTGAGGACTTGTACTGTGGACGCAAATTAGTCCTGGGTCGTTGCCACTTAGGTTTATTCCCTCGAAAGGGATGCTTCTGAAGAGGAGAAGACTTAGCTCCTGTCGGAGTAGGCTCTTTCGGACGTCTGGAAGACTGAAGAAGGAGATCATTAGTAGATTTCTTTTCTAAATCCGATAGAATTTGTTGAATGGTTTCTTCAGGGAAAAATGATATTTTCATGATAAAATAAAGTTTCACATATACTTACCGAACAGTTACATAGCTTGTAGGTAAGAGCTATAAGCTATGTAACTGTTCGGTAAGTCACTTATGTGAAAGATGAGATTTACAGAGAGGAGCAAACATGAGAGCCGACTTCTGGTTATTAGTGACTCCTTTAGACACGAAAGAACACCACCTTTCTCTCTTCTTCATCACTCCCATTGTGAAAAGGGCTGCTAATTCTCCTGAACCATCTCTAACAGCCTTATCCGCACAGGACAGAACTCCTAACCAGTCTGTGGCAAAATCTTCTTCTAAAGACTGACAGTCTTCAATCTTGCGAGCTAAAGAGGCAATAGTCCAGGTCCAAAAAACTAATACCTCAAATACTTTAAAAATATTCTTCATCCAAATGCCAGCTCTGAAGAAGAAAACAAAATTTTAGCTGACGAAAAAGCTGCTCTTCGGTGGTGAGTCCACTAAACCGGAGAAGTCTCCCTGGGAGGAGGCAGGACACTCCCAAAGAAGGAACCTTCTCCAGTTGCGTAGAAGCGATACGCTTTACTCTGAAGCTTAGAAGGTGGGAAAGCAAACGAAGCCTTACCTGTTTCCCTCTTCTTAGAAAGCCACTCTGTTGACTCCTTAAGGGCCTGCTTCGAGGACTGAGAAAGAACCAGTTTAGGTAGACACGAATACGCTGTCTTCCTATCTTTAACGAACATTGAAGGCGGTGAAGACGGAGAAGCAGGTTCAAAGTAATCTGGATAAGTGGACAGGAAAAATTTAAGAAGACTCGAATAAGCCGACGAATCCTTGTCATCTTGATCCAAGCTTTCTTTCAGACTGCACGGAAGCAGAGTCGAAATCAGGCTTATGTTCTACCCCGGTGGAGATTCAACAAAACTCATAAGATCCTGGAAATGCTTCTTAATGGAGCTAAGGTAGAATCGTCTAACACTGTAGAAGTCGATGGTCTTTCAGTCGAAGAACGATTCTTTCTAACAGGTGAAGTCTCCGCACGAGTCGACACAGGCGAACAACCAGTCGAAATTCCTATCGACTAACGGCGAGGGGAGTCGAACAAAGACGAGCGAATACGCTTCTCTGGACAGTAATACGGAGTCGAATGAGGCGACCGAGCCGAAACTGCGACCGAGACTCGCTTGGGAGAGTCGAGCGATCGTGAATTATCACAAAGTTTAGTCCGAGAGCCATTGCTTTTAGCCGAAAATGCGACTGCGGAGGAGATTCACTAAATATCACATCCGGAGCAAACAAAACTACACAGAAGGTTGAGGACTCCAATGCCTCTTAGACTTCTTAACAGGAGTCGTGACGAATCACCCGCAAGAATCGAATGTCTTTTAACGGTGAGACACCAAATCACCTCGCCTTTTGCGACTGGCGATTGCACTTCCGAATCAGAAGACAGACGAGAATCAAACACAACTTAACACCTTTTCCACATCTTTTTGGACGACACCCGCGAGTCGACGGAGTCGACGGCTGACCGTGGGCAAACTCCCCCAGACTCCTTCCGACCTCCGGTATGTCTTCTCCCTGGTTGCGGGGGAGCGGGACAGTGACCTTCGTCTGGGAGTCGAGGGGGAACGGACAACCGCCTCCTCAGGCGCAACATTAACACTTTGCACTGCACTAGATTTCACTGTACTATCTACGAAAGCTTTAAAAGACATTCCTAACTTCATAACTGATTCAGCTAACACTTCGAACTTTTTATCCATCTTAGACTCAAGCAAGGCAATGGTGTTGGGTTCGGAAACATGGGCAACTTGAACAGGGGTAATCAAAGGAGAAGTAGAGGACTATTAATTGGAGAAATATTCTCTAATAAAGGAGAGGCAAGGAGAAGACTTATTTGTCTCCGAAGGACAGGAGTAGTTTCTAACCTATCTTACTACTAGCCTAAGAGCTGCCTTCCTCTTCCTATCTTTCTCCATTTTCTCAGCATGCGATCTAACCGCCTTCCATCCCTGTTCATCCAATTCTTTACATTCATCACATGTCACATCCATACCATTACAATTTTGTCCTCTGCATTTAGTGCACTTAGAGTGCGGATCGTGACATAACTTAGCTAATCTTGTTTTGCAGCCAGCGCTGCAAAACCTTACAGCAGATGAACTAGAATCTGACATAATTAGCAATAATGACGAAAAAAAACTGAATAGAGATAGCTAACTGGCAAGAAAAAAAACCAAAAAAAACTTGTACAATCACCAAACAAAAACCAAAATCCAAAATGGCGACGCAGGAGACTGCAGCGAAAATCTCACAGGTGTTACCCCGTGAGCGGCAGAAACGAAAATTGACGGTAGAAGGCTAGCAGTACCCAGGGTTCCCGGATGTGGGCGGGTCTTGTATCACCTATACTTAAGATAGCAACGCCGCTGGCGCCAACAATTTGAATTTCGACTGCCGTAGGTAAGAAGCTATAAGCTATGTAAAACTGTTTTCGGTAAGCACTTATGTGAAAAGACATTTTACCCACATCAGTCATGATAATGATGGACTATTCATAATGGTCCAGGGACAAAAAGACTGGAATAGTTTAGTAAATGGATGACCAGACACTGGGATGCAGAATGCAATGTTAATGCACAACTGCATAGACAATACTACACATAAGGCTGATGTACTGTAGTATTTCTTTTATGAAGGATTTACTTTACACATACACCATGCTGTTCTACAGAATAATCTAAGAATATTAAGTTACACTCATTTTACTGTTTTAAATTTGCGATGTCCTAATAAATGCTGAAGTATCTGCCATCATTAAAATGTTCCCATAATTACTGAAAAACAGAACTTTCTATGGATGCAACAGTTGCTCAAGCTAATAGATTCTGACCAGATGCTAACCATATACACTGAAAAAATGTTAAAACAGTTTGTTTGAGACTGTATCTTACAAGATAACATTCAACTTTTATGCTCACATACAGAAACCTGAAAATTTACAAACCAGTTTCCACACCCTTTTATGATAAGCAATACATATGATTTTTTCTCTAATAATTTCCTGTGTCAAAGTAATAATGTTAGAATTCAAGACAAACTGGTATATCTTACTTATGATTGTTTAGTTTTGTTACCAATTACGTTATGAAAACCCCACAGGACCAAGAAACTCAAATGCAGAACATTTGTAAAATGACAATTTGTCGAAAATTGCATTTTTCCTAACTATACAAACCTGAGGTCCTTAACAATAGGAAGTAGCTAGCGGCAGCTGGAACGGTCGTAAGCTTCGAACAAGGGGAGAACGGTAGTTAACTGCTTGTCCGACAGTCGCGCGCCGCGCGACTGGGAGGTAAACAAATCACTTTTGCTTTTGGCCCATGCAAAATACGCAGAGTGAGGGGTGGCATGAGAGGGACTATATGTAAAGGACCTCAGGTTTGTATAGTTAGGAAAAATGCAATTTTCGACAAATTGTCATTTGTTCCGATACGTAATACAAACCATCGGTCCTTTAACATAGGAAGACTCACTTCTTGGTGGGAGGAATCTGAGTCTTTGATGAACAGACTGGTGTTCGTCCATCCCTGGAATGCCTCCCTGGTCGTAAGAGCGAGGGAGGGATCCAAGCCTCTGTCCGATTGATCGGGGTGTGCACCGCAGGATCAATGGTCAGACCTCTGGGCCGAGTACTAAGAGAGAGGCAAGCGTATCTCTTCGTACCAGCAAGCAAGAACTTGTTCCTGTTTGCAAGAGGCAACTAAAAGTATGGGTTGTCTCAAGCTGGCATCCACTTCCTCCCCCTTGTTGGAGGAAGTGGTGGATATACGCTCCTATCCCTAGTGAAAGGGATAGGATGGGGCTCTGTGAGTAGCTCACCTGCATCTTTGTCCTTATCCAGCAGGGTGACGACCGTGTCCCTCTAACCACAGGTAGAGGGGAAGAAAAAGATGGAAGAGGAGCCAGTCACACTCTCATTCACTCATCCATTCTTATGGTCACACCAGGACTCGATGCTGTTCAGCCTGCGAGGGTCTGGGTTCGCTACACAACGTGTTGAGCAGCCACCACGGGTCCCAAGGAAAAAGATCCAAGGACCTGTGGGCAATATCCCGAAGTAGAAGGAAGGGCATGTGGTCTGTTTGACCAGACCCCTGCTTCAGTACCTGCGCCACGGAGAAGTTCTTGCGGACAAGGCAGCATCTCCTTCGCATCGAAGGCGATGAAGTCCATTAGGGAGGGGATTGTGAACGACTCGAACCAATCGTCAGGGACCGAAGGGTTCTGAGTCTTCGCTACGAAGTTCGGTACGAAATCGAGCGTCACGGATCCCCATCCCTGGATGCTTGACTTCGCAGGAGAAGTCATGCAGTTCCTCAGAGGAAAAGAAGGAAATAGTCGCATACCTATCCCTCTTCTCTACTTCGGTGATGTCCAGTACCCATACTGGTCTGTCCGTTTGCCACGAAGTCTCTCGCATCCTCCTATCCCCATGCAGCGAAGTTCTCGTTAGTGGATAGGACACCGACACTCCATGGTGTCAATGGTATGGGTACTGTGACAAGCTATTAAAACGAAGTAATGATTGCTCTGTAACAACCGAACTAAGTCAACAGCGTAGTTCGTAACTGACTCGGCCGCTCTGACAGCTGCCGACTGACTGCGTTCGGTAGGAGCAGTGTTCCCACAACGCCATCACAAAATTTCCCTAGCGCGAGAGTAAAAATTCCCAGATCAGACCCAAATTCCCCAAAATATATTTTCCAGGGAATTCATACCGGACGACCAAGCACAAAACAACAACTTTACAGACCTTTGAATGTTCTTGAGACAAACCCGAGGCTATAATTATAAGATTATAGAGGTTGTTTTTTTCATTTTTCGGTATTTTAATCTTCCTATTCCCGCCCTGTCTATTTTCTTCTCCACCCCAACCAATGAACCAATAACTTATTTTTCTTTTTCCTATTATTTTTTTACAAAGATTTACCGTTCTATATATAGCCCATTTATAAATATTTAATATTTCCGTCTACACAGCAAAAAATCATATAGGATTTGCATCTAAGTAACTGCAGGCAGGGGTAGGCTGTTTGTATAATGAACTGGCGCTCTCTCCAAGATCCCGTGCTGGCACAAGGCCGCCTTAAGCTTTACAACTCCCTTTCCTCGTGTATAGATGATTAGGAAGTGACCACTATGGGTCACACCGTGGTCAGTAATAAGAGGATTGTCTCGATTATCTGTCACCTCCCTCCATTCGTGGTACAAAAGCAAAACTCGATCAAAACATACAACTTGGGCCGCCTTCCTATACATTTTTCGAGTTGCTTGATGCAAAATTTAAGTAGGGCTATATATACACACATACAATTATGTATATATTAAGTACAATATATAAACCCCAACTGAATTTTTGCATGTGTATGCGTGTGTACATATATATACCTTATATATATATATATATATATATATATCTATATATATATTATATATATAAGTAAATACGTAAACGTAAGCCTACATACAAATGGCATATATTACTTTTAAAACGAAGTCACTGTGAATAAAAGCAAATAGCTGGACAGTACGCTCGTATATGTCCATTCTCCGGATCACCTCCGATTAACCTCAACCTCAACCTCAAGGAGGTTAATCCTGAAACGTACCTTTTTGGGATTAGGATTAAATACCTCCTTTGGCAATATGGGAGACGTGTCAACGCTGCTAATTGTAGGAAAGTCTCAACTTTCGTAGCTAGGCGGCCGCGACTGGGAAGGTGGGGGGGGGGGGGGGGGGGGGGGGGGGGTGAGGGGGGTTCTTGTGTGGAGCACACTCTCCCCCCCACAAACCAACCCCCACAAACCGTATGTCTTCCAAAACAAAGGCTACAAAGGGAGAGGCCATAGTTTTGTTTTGGTCGACTGGCGGTTTTTTTTTTTTTTTTTTTTTTTAAATGTTCCTAAGATTTCACTGAAAAACCTATTCAAATTCCCCAGATTTCCCCAAATTTATCGAATTCCCCAGATTTTCCCAAAAAACATTCAAAATTCCCAATATGGGGACAAATTCCCCAAAAGTGGGATCACTGGGTAGGAGGCAAGTTTGTCAAAGCATCCGAGTAAGTCACGTGACCTTCGCCTTTAAATGGGTTATGCCGAGAGACCAAACAAATAATGTATTTGTTTGTCACCAATGCCGGACAGCGAGGTGATGATTCTCTTAAGGCATGTGCCCAACAGGCGAAAGTCAATTGCCTTCTAGAGACCGAGGTCCCTGAAGGTAAAACATCTCATGGTTGTTGAATCTCAGCTAAGGAGAAACAACACTATGTACCGTTGAAGGCGAAGGTAGATATTGACAATGCAACCTACGTCTTCACAGATGAATCAGAGAAGGATTCTCAAGATTCACAACTGTGCTTACAAATGACTGAAAACGCTAACCGCTATTTCATTGCTGTCCGGTGAGAAGTCGTAGTTGCAATGAAAGCGGGGCGTTCTTCAGTAATGAAAACAGGGGAAGCCGCCTGAAGAACTGCTTCTCATGGGCTGAACATTTGGAAGTAGAGCTGGTCAGGTCGGAGAGTAGGCGATGTCTTCTGACACATCATCGTAATTCGGTTGAACAATGAACAATTGTACACCTACGAATAAGAGATATTTTGAAGACAAACTCAGATGTCTGCAAAATCATTCGCATTATCGCAGTGCGATGCAGCGGGAGACTTGTACAGACTTCTGTTACCGTGCGGTAAACAGAAAGATGAAAGAGTCCAAGAGATATCTCTGTTGAAAATTCTCGCAATGTCGAAGGCGATGGAATCTAGCGTCACAGCAGTAGATGGTCCTTCATTATTGCGAGAATCCCCGTTAATCAGAGACCTAAGTCCATGATTGTTGGGCAGAGATACGGTTCGGTAGTCAATCAAAGCAGGGCAGAGAGAGACCTACATGACAGTGCATATCGGAGGCCCAGCTGATACTGAGCTGCTATCAGGCAGTCCAACTGTCCAATACGCAGTAGTTGAGCCTGAGCTCTCGCTGACTCGTCATCCTGAGTTGCCAGGTAATCCATTATTCCACGAAGGAATGCGTTCGGCTAGAACTACCGAGCATAAAAATATATGCTCGAGCAATTATATTTGGTCGAAACGAACTTAATTTCGGTAAATATAAAAGTTAAAATGGTGTTGTCGTGACAAAAACCATAAGTATATAAAATTGAAACTGAAAACTCCTGGAGGTTGCAGGTCAACCCCGAGTTGCAGTTCAATTAGAATACTTCTCTTATAATCGCAATCCGTAAGATTTAACTAGGATATTGCGCCTACCCCTCGGACAATTCAACTGCTTAGTAGAATCATGTCGCGAGGTTAATATACGTAGTATATTTTGTAGGATTCGAACAACGATCTCCATCCTAAACAAATTCTTTCCTTCAAGAAAACAAATAAGGGATTGGAGATCGACCACCTTCGATCTCTATCAAAGAGAGTGAAGGAGAAGTCTTCCTCGAAGGAAAGCTTCAATGGTGAACAGAATACTAAGACGATAGTTCAAGCCAAACTGGATATTCCCGTCCGATCTTCTCTAGTCCAGGTGTCGCCTACTGTGAGATAGTTTCTTCAGCAGCAGTCTTCTTCCAATGCTAGAAATTCCAGGAATTCGAGCATAGGCGAGGTTCCCGATTATCGTGTATATCGGGGATTCTCGTCTCGCTCACTTTGGACCGTGGTCTCGCGTAAGTGTTTGGAGATCGTAAAACTCGAACACTGAATGCGTTAGAAATTCCGTAGAATTCTAAGCGTCTGCGAAACCCCCACCGAAATTCGTCAAACGATATCGGCTGGTGGTCCTCTCGATTCCCGTAGAAATCGAGAATGGGGCAGGATTCCTCCTCAACGACCGGGGCTTACGTCAGGTAGGACCCGAAGGTCCCCCGGTAGCGCAGTCCCGAACGTGGGATCCTACAGAGAAATCTCTGTAGGATCCCTCCCTTTCCCTCGTAAACCGTAAGGAGAGAGGGAATGGGGGAGGAATTGGATACTCGCTCGCCTTCCCAGTGGAACTAGCAGTTGGAGAAGAGTAGGAACAGCCATCGCCTTGCGGCGATGGCCTCTCAGAGTCTGGGAAACGTATCGTCAGGAGAAAACAAACGTTTTCCCACGGAGGGTTACGAACTCTCACTGTAGGTAACGGGTCTGCCGCCACTGTGAACGTCGTCTGGGTGGGGCTGATCGACACCTGACAGGAGAGAGCCGATACCGTCCTCCGACTCATTCCAGTCCTCGTCGAGGTCGAAACCTCTCAGGAGGACCGAAGGAGTATTCAAATACGGTGTCCGAAGACACGTAGAAACGCCGCTGTCGCAATAGAGGAGGTGGAAGTAGCTTGATCGACCGGCCAGAACTGAGAGAGCCTTCTTGTCCGGAGACGAGAGACTCTGGTTCGAGACAGAATCGGCAAGTTCCGATCGCGGCAGACCCACCGTCGGTTTGGGTTCCCTCTCGGGCGGGCCCCAAACGAATCGAGCAGAGACGTGGGCTCTGCTGGTGGGAGCGGCAATCCTTCCGCAAGGTCATTATGCTGACGAATCAGCTTAATGACTTCTGCAAATTCCTCTGTATCTCGGGAGTAAACGTGTCTTGCGGAGTAGGACCGTCCAGTCCCTCCAACAAGAACAGATCCCGAGATACTCCTCCTTCAGAAGGAGGAACAGCGGCAGACCCCTGACGGTCGCCTCCAGCTACTTGCGCATATGTCCTGGTCGGTCCTAGAACCGTGCCTGGTCCATACGGCGTCATAGCGGGATCGCAGAGCGGCGCACCTCTCGCGATCACTCATAGGTACCCGCCTCGCTCCTCCCGGTGTAGCCCGAGGAGGTTGAAGGTACAGGAGAGGCAGACCTGACGCTCCCCCCTAGCTCGCTGGCAGGACCAGCGTCTTGGAGGGCTGCTGCTGATCGTCCACACCGCAGTGGCGATCGAGCAGCAGGCCTAGCCTTGCCGCTCGCCTGGGGCGAGAGGCTCGGCTGAGAACGTCGACGCTGATCTCTAGCGTCAGGCGAGCTGTTGCTGGTTACCGTCTCCGCCCGGTCCCGATGGGAGCGGCGTCAGGTGACCTGCTAGGCTCGTTGTCGCGGTGAGACCGGCGAGCGTCCTCTCGGCGCGTCGAGCCGCTGGTACCAGCCGTGGCTGGTACCGACGACCGCGGGGACCCCTTCCTCGCCTCAACCCGTGGCTGGTCAGCGACCGTCACGTCAACCCGGCAGCCAGCTGGTCGCTGCGAGAGCGTCCACTGGCCCAGCGAGAGTCGTCTGCACGACACTCGCCAGTCTTCTGCTCCGCGCTTCGGTCTTGGCGGCGAGCGAGCTCGAGTGTCAAGACTTTGGCTGGACGGTCTCCCGCGGGAGACCGTCCACTCGGTACTTCTCGCTAACGAGAAGCCGAGGCGGATCCTGGTTTAGCGGCAGAACCGCTAGAACCAGGCGAGAAGTGCCAGCCGAAGCTGGTACTCCTCTGGTCCCCGTCTTCTTCTCCTTGGTAGAAGAAAAGACGGCCCTGTTCCGAGGGAGCAGGAGGACCAGCAGAAGAGCTCCCCGAATCGCCGGAGCGAGACGGGCCCTTAGAAGGTCCCAAAGGAGCCTTCTTAGGGGGGAAAACCCGGGTTACCAGCTGGTCGCTGCAAGAGCGGCCGCTGGCCTGGCAAGAGTCACCTGAGCGTCTCTCACCAGCCTTCTGCTCCGTGCCGCGTCTTGGCGCCGAAACTTGGCTGCACGGTCTCCCGAGGGAGAACGTACACTCGGGATCTCTCGCGAACGAGAGACCGAGCCGGAACCTGGCGTAGCGGCATCGCCGCTAGCACCAGGCGAGGAAGTACCAGAGCTAACCGATACTCCTCTGGTCCCCGTCTATCTCTTCCTTACGGAAGGGGACGACGCGTCCCAGAAGAACCAGGAGGACCAGCAGAAGGACCCCCCGTCCACCGGGGTGGAACGGGCCCTTAGAAGTTCCCGAAGGAGACTTCTTAGGGGGGAAGGCAGCCTTCTTCTTCTTCTTCGGCTTATGGCCTTAGAAGTCGAAGGGGAAGAGGCAGCAGCAGACGATGAAGACGAAGATGACAGCTTCCTCTTCTCCTCTTCCTCGTCAGCTCACGCAGGACAGTCGTCAGGTCCTCCATCCAGGCCGGAGCCGGGGCTATTGCCGAAGCAACACGGCCCGACTGCACCTGTCCGGAAGGACCTGGGACTGGGGAAGACACACCGTGGGCAGGACCAGCATGGACAGCACAGGAACCAGGAGCGACAGGAACAGCAACCAGCTCAGGAGCGGCAGGAACAGCGGCAGCGGTAGACCCAGAAGGGACAGCCAAGCCAACAGCGGGAATCACATCAGCGGCAGGTACGGCAGGCCCAGCGATCGCCTCGTAGAATCATCGGCAGCCAGCGGAACCTGGGTCCTGGCGGCCGGTCCAGGGGCGAGCTGCTGGAACAGCGGAAGTCTGGGGCAGGCAACACGAAGAAAACAGGCGGCGGCGGCAACCCCACCTCGGTACGGCTGCGGCCCTAGTAGCGGCAGACGGCGTCATCGACACAGCATGGGGAGTGTAGACCAGGAGGGGGGGGAGCAGCATAAGCGGCCGTGGTAGTAGTGGAGACCGCCCCAGACCTCGCTAGACGCTGCAGCAGCCCGTGGATGCTAGGCACGCCCTGCCTCCGCGGTGGTCCATACCTGTCCAAGGTCGTCCCACAGATGTAGCACCTGCGGTAACATAGATAGATTAGTAAGAGGGGTTTCCCTCACGCACGGGGGGAAGACATGCCCCACCCCGAACGCAAGGAAGACCCCAAATACAAAATACAACGAAGAAGCTGAGCGGGGGGCAGGAAGGAAGACGAAGAATCGATACCAAGGGAGTCGCGGGAGAGCTTTCCGACGACTTCCTGGCAGATCTTCGCTTCCCCTACCCCCCGCACAGCATGAAAAGTAATATGAAAATGAAACAGAATACTGCCCTTGCGATTCACTTCATAGAACCTAAGGGGAAAAGATCAATTCCCGGGTAAGAACGGAAACTTGATCCAATAATATGATGCTATCATAAAATATATATGAAAATGAAACAGAATACTGCACTTGCGATTTCATTTTCACATAAAAAAATCGTAAGGATCAATTCCCGGGTAAGAACGAAATTGATCCAAATTAAATCATGCAAATAAATAAATGAAAATGAAAAGAATTGCAATTGCGAATCCACTTTCATTGCATTCTATTATACAAAATTAAAAGGCTCGTGCCGAGCGCAATCACACTCTCGGTAACGAACGCACAGGGCAAAAATATAGTGAAAAGAGTACTTACATTTTTCAATTACACACTTTCGCCCAAAATACATGACTCGGCGCGAGCGCGTCCGCCCTCGGCACTGAGACATAATTCAAGGGTTCAATTCATGAAAAAGAGAGGAAATCGCCGCATCTACGGCGATAACTCCATGTTTGTTCATAATTAAGTAATGAAAATGAAACAGTGTACTTACAGTTTCATTTTCAAGTCAAACAAACCATTAGTAGAAAACACAATATAAACAAAGCATACGACGATGAAGCGGGCAGAGAGCGATGACGAACACGTCCTTCACACCCGCGGCCGAAAGCAAAAGTGATTTGTTTACCTCCCAGTCGCGCGGCGCGCGACTGTCGGACAAGCAGTTAACTACCGTTCTCCCCTTGTTCGAAGCTTACGACCGTTCCAGCTGCCGCTAGCTACTTCCTATTGTTAAAGGACCGATGGTTTGTATTACGTATCGGAACAAATTATTTCTTAGTCATTTTTAAATTGGAAACATCCTGCATGTCCAAATAACCACATTCTTTCCTTGCATAAAAGATTGTGTCCTCATCCAGTTTGACCCTTATAAAACTTCACGAAGGTAACAAATACTGCTTTAATCCTGAATACCGAACACATACACTTGAAGAAACAAAATACTAGCCTATTTACCTGAAAATTATAACATGGAAAAGTAACTATGAAAAAAGACATGCACAAGTATTGGTAGACAACTGTGACCAAAGTACCTTTTAGAACCTTACATTCTTATTTGATAGGGTTCTCTTTATTTGTAATTTCAAACTATAAATAGCAAAACCCACAGATTTACTGGGAAAAACAATGGCAAAATACCATAAAGGATAAAAAAATAAAAAAAAAGGTGGGCAAAATACATAAAGGAATAAAAACAATGGCAAAATACATAAAGGATAAAACAATGGCAAAATACATAAAGGATAAAAACAATGGCAAAATACAAGTCCTACAACAACAACGATGAGAAATCCTTTGGGGGCACAATTCTACCATCATTTGCATACAATTCCAACGACAGTGATGTTCTTTTAAAAATGACCTACACTGCATTGATATAAAAAAATGCCCACCTAGAATATACATATATGAAAACTGGATACAGAGAAATTGCAGAAAACTAATATCAATGTTATTACCATTAATAGTTTGACCAGACCACTGAGTTGTATTTGCTATTGTAACTCATTATATAAAGTCTGGTAGTACATATATTGGAATATATAACAACTGCCATAGAAATTGTGATAAAAAGTCTTCTAATCTCCCACATATTTCATACAATTCAAATTTCAAATACATTATAATGAAAGCTTTATGTTAAAGAAAATTTTATTTCACACCTCTCTCGTGTGTGTGTGTGCGTGCGCGCTTTATCTCACTTTTTGCATAAAGGGAATAGTACCTTAGAACTTAAGTTGATGGCTGCAAAAATGTTCTTATTCCCTCAGACAAGGAAACTCCAGGTCTTCATTATCTGCAGTGTTCAAATAATTAGAAGCTCAATTAACTGAAGATGGATGTTACAAAACAATTTTCATAAAATGTAAGAAAAGGATGTTCTGTCTTTAAAAATTGTCACCTTTTAGAGAAATGTGGAGGTACTTAATAATGTACTATGTACATTTTAAGCCTTAGAACTTGTAATTTACGCTAGATAATATTACAGAAGACTAATGTTATATGTAATAATCTTCAAATTCAATCAATATTCATTCATAGGCCAAGATCATAATACAGTAACTACCTAGCTTATTTACGAGGAGAGAATTCCAGCTTTCTCAATAATGTTTAAGAACAATTTATTCTGACATTATTCTTCCCAAAATATAATACAAAATTGTTTCACACATCAAAGTAATATAAAAGTGAAAATTTAAACCTCACATTAAAAGTAACACAAAGACAAGTACTACGTATATCTTTTACTGATAACATTTGAATATTTGTTTGTTGTTTATTGCTTACATTTAATGGGATATACATCTGTATTTTCCAGGCTTTGCTCCAATAATGGGAGTCTGAATAAATGAGGGATTAATTTCACAAAATTGTAAAATTTCACAAAATTTAAGCTACCATTTCTTTACCTTCTCATACCAGGAAAGCAGCCACAGGGGATCACTACAGTCCCCTATTAGGTTATATTAAACTTATCTTCTCTATTAAATGTAATTCTTTTTACATTTTTGTTCTCCTGTCTTTAAAATTGCCTTTACCTGCAAACTGCTAAACTTTCTACATAGTAAAATTTACTTATCAAAATTATGGTGGAGGAAAGTTTGGTCATCACCTTTAAACCATTCATCTGGATATTATGAGTACATAAATTAAATATTTTATGCTAGCAGAAAACAACCCCTGTTAATTAATGTTACTTATCCATAATCCTTTTTTTCAGTAAGTAAACAAAAAAACAAATAAAATAAATGTAAAAAAATGTAGTAAAGTCCACTACACTCAAATTTTCCATAAAAATGTTTACTGTAAAGACTGCATTGGGTACTTTTCTGTAGGTGATGAGACAAGCTAACAGGATAATTTGCCAAATTAACAAGTCTCCCTGAATAATGGCAGCTTCAGAATTGTGACTCATAATTAGTAAGAGGTACCCTTAATTCTGGCTATGAATGACTAGAACAACACATGATTAATAAGAGGAAAAAAACACAAAAACAAGATGACACTCAGTAATGGCATGAATACAGAAATTCCACGCATACACCCATTGAACTTCAAACTTCATAAATGCAGAGAAACAATTTCCATGCATATTATACTTTTCTCTCCACTTACAAACAAAATGCGTATTTCCACACTTTCTTTGTTCCTAGCCTGAAGCTGCAATGTACATGACAACCCCCATCATTTAATATAAATGTGATATGGTTAAAATAGTAAACAGCACAAAAAATGCACACAAACTATCCCTTGGCAGTAAGACAAAATGACATTAATACTAAAATGGGTTATGTACCACATTCCATGTGAACATCCTCTACGCAAACTTCTTCTTCCAACTCTTGGGTCCGATCTTCTTGATCCTCAAGTGATACATGTGGTTCATCATCTTATACATTGCTGTAAAAAAACATCATATGCATAAATGGTAGATTATTGCAATGGCTTGTTAACATACTGATGGTTCAGGACAATATATTCTTTAGGTAGGACAGAAATGACTGCTACTGATTAGAGTGGTTTGCTGTTATCTGATGGAAACAGACTATCCTTCAAGATTTTGGTGTCTATTACTGTTTCTTATATTTATTTAGGCTGTTGGTTTGTATAAGTATACTTATCATAATCCATATTTTTTTTACATTAAGCAATTATTCCTAACGGGGTGACTCCATGGAACAAAACATAGCAATGGCCTCTGCTATATTCATACTTTACCTGCTAAGTAAAGCAATGTATGTTAAGTACATCATATATCTACACAACAGGCTCAGAAGTAGGGCATCAAACTCCCCCAACACAAACACTGCTTCCTGGATATAAAGCCCCTTCATATTCAATAACTCTTTCACACCCATCTAAAAATGATTGCAAAAATGACAAATTTTACCATCCTTCATGATGTTTTTGCTGGCGTATATCCGTAACTCACACGCAACGTTCATCTGAGATACTTACTTTGAAGGTAACTTACTGAAATGTCAAACAAAGATCCAGTCAACTTGAATTACTTACCTGGGAAGAAGAAGAAGAGCAGGTAGCATCTCAGAAGAGTAGGGAAGTGAAAGCTAAAGTTAAACCAGTTGGGTAAAGCTACAGAGTACTTCCCAGTTTCTTCAAAGTATGGGATATCCCTGAAAGAATAATTAACCAAATGTAATTTAATTCTGAAAAAAATCTGTAGAGGCTAAATTTAATTTTGCATGGGATTCAATGCTCCTAAATTACGTCAAAATAATAAAAGGCATTCTATTTCTTGGATACTGAATTTGTCCAAATATAGACTACATAAACACTTTGAGCTATATGGAAAGGGATAGCAAGATCTTTTTACCACTGGATTCAGAAAACAACCAAAACTGAAGTACTCATTACAAGCTGTACTTTTTAACTGAAAATTAATCTCATTTTCATTGTCAATGAAGAGTCATTCTTTCTTCATTTCTAAACTCTTAAAGACAGTGCAACAAAACCAAAAATTTGATAGTTTTAAATATTGTATACAAACAAGCAGTCTACATAAATCAAGTGAAAAATGTAAATTCTTCACCTTCTGTCTATGCTGACATAAAAACTATAAAATAATTCCCGGCTGTACAAAAAGACAATAATAATTGATCAATTGTAATAAGAGAAAATTTCTTGCTCAGTGATAAGAAGCAGAACCTTATATCTTACCTAAGAATAACAATGCCTTCACAAATGAAGCCAAGTGGATATAATGGGATCCAAATAGTATATCTCAGCCAAGTCAGGAAGCCAATGCTTATGTCGTACACACGAAGCATATAATATGGGTACCTGCAAAATTATATCATACACTCAATTTCATCTAATATTACTGATAAACTTTAGCAAAACAAACAATTTCTTTTGTCAAGTTCAAAACTCCTTGCAGTTTTACGAACACATAAAAATGATATTGTTAGAATACAATAAAGTTTTGTACATACTTACCCGGCAGATATATACTTAGCTTATGTCTCTGACGTCCGACAGAAATTCGAATTTCGCGGCACACGCTGCAGGTAGGTCAGGGTGATCTACCCCCCTGCCGCTGGGTGGCAGGAATAGGAACCGTTCCCGTTCTAGAACCGATTTTCTCTTCCACCTGTCTCCTGAGGGGAGGCTGGTGGGCCATTCATCGTATATATCGGCGCCGGGTAAGTATGTACAAAAATGATATTTCATGATAAAATAAAGTTTCACATATACTTACCGAACAGTTACATAGCTTATAGCTTCTTACCTACGGCAGTCGAAATTCAAATTGTTGGCGCCAGCGGCGTTGCTATCTTAAGTATAGGTGATACAAGACCCGCCCACATCCGGGAACCCTGGGTACTGCTAGCCTTCTAACCGTCAATTTTCGTTTAGCCGACACTCCATCTGTGGGGAGGTGGGTGGGTCTTTGATTAGTACTGTTCGGTAAGTATATGTGAAACTTTATTTTATCATGAAAATATCATTTTCACATAAGTGACTTACCGAACAGTTACATAGCTGAATCCAAACTACCCGGAAGGAGGGTAGATGACTACATAAAAAATGACAGTAAGACACATTAAACAGCAAATGTTGCAGTACCCTACCTTGTGAGAGAGCAGCTGCAGGAGAATACTGCCTCTGGTTGGCGCTCTCATCAACTCGAGGAGACGTGCAGTATAGGCCAGGGTCGTCCCTACTTCGTGGGATTTTGTAACCATGGACAAGACCGTTGGTTGACAAAATATTAAAAAACAGATAATGCCCTTGCCCTGGGCTTCAGAAACCAGATAACAACAGACCATCACCTATAACAAAAATAATGACATACTCAAAAGTAATAAATAAGATCTGGAGGTTCTCCAAAGCACTATGAGCCTCCAGTCTGCCCACGACTCAACAACCTATAACAAGGCGAGGAGACAGTAGAGGATAGAAAGTTCCCCTATGTTTCCCTTTCCCAACACCATGCCCGCTACGACAAAGGACCCAATTTACAACAACTATCATAGGTGCCTCCTACATTCTTCAGGTAAAATGAGGCGAACACAGATCTCGATCTCCAAAACGTAGATTGAAGAATCGAGGAAAGCGAACATTGTGCTTGAAGCTTAAGGATGTCGCCACTGCACGTATTTCATGTGCTTTCACCTTAGCACATTTAGAGTCTGATCTTGGACTTGAGAGTGTGACTCCAGTATCAGACTTCTCAAAAAGAACGAAATAGCGTTCTTGGAGAGGGGTGGTTTTGCAGAATTCTTAACCGAACACCAAAGTCGGTCGGAATTACCTCTAACGGATTGTGTCCTTGACAGGTAACATTTCAGAGCTCTGACAGGACATAGTAAAATATTCTTCGTCCATCGGACCCACTATATTAGATAATCCCTTAAGTACAAAAAGATTTAGGCCATGGGTTAGAGGGAGATTCGTTCTTTGCTAAAAATTCGTTAACAAAAGAACAAACCGCATTACGATTTTTGACCCACCTCTTTGTGGATGGCTTGTAACTCACTCACTCTTCCTGCTGTAGCCAAAGCGAAGAGAAAAAGTGCCTTCCTCGTTACATCTCTCAAAGACGCTTCACGAAGTGGCTCGAATCGTGAAGACATCAGAAAAGTTAAAACTACGTCCAAGTTCCAGTCCACACTATCCTTCTTGGATACTTTTACTGTATTAAAAGATTTAATTAAATCTCCAATATCCTGGTTAGAGGAGATGTCAAGCCCTCTATGCTTAAACACTGAGGACAGCTAGCTCTGTACCCTTTAATTGTCGATACCGACAAGTCTTAACTTCTTTAAGGGTACAGCAAAAAATGACATTGTTATGATACAATAAGTTTCATACATACTTACCTGGCAGATATATACATAGCTATAGACTCCGTCGTTCCCGACAGAATTTCAAATTTTCGCGGCACTCGCTACAGGTAGGTCAGGTGATCTACCGCCCTGCTCTGGTGGCAGGGCTAGGAACTATTCCCGTTTTCTAATCATATTCTCTCTTCCACCTGTCTCCTGCGGGGAGGCTGGGTGGGTCTTCAATTGTATATATCTGCCAGGTAAGTATGTATGAAACTTTATTGTATCATAACAATGTCATTTTCATACATTCAACTTACCTGTCAGATATATACATAGCTGATTGACACCCTTTGGTGGAGGGCAAGAGACAGCTAACTAACTGACTAGACAGGTAAACAACATATATTGTAGGTATAAATAAACCTTAGTTCCTACCTTCTTAGATGGAAGACTTCGTGGCTACTGCCTAGGAGTCTGCTTCATCTCAAGAACCTTAGCGAGATAGTGATCTGTGGCCAAGAATTCTTGTGGATCTGTCGATGGGGTCTCTTCCACTTACTCGACAGAATCCTAAATGGCGTTTGTCAATGGGAGCACATCCGCTTATATGACAACACGCACTAATTTTAAGGAGCACACAACCAATCCCGATCACCCGATCCTAACCCGTGTTAGTTCTAAGATTGCCTAGAGTTATCCCCAAACTCTTTGCAAACAACCACAAACTCGAAAATCATACATACAAAAATAACAAATTTTTTGTACCCCTCTAATAGTCAGATGTCACTCGATTTTCAAATAAAGAGAAGTGAAGGCCGCCTGTGCGACTACTGACACTCCCATAAACCGAAAACCCGAGAACACATCCGACAAGAGGGTTACGTACATATTTTAAGGATTGGTGCTTTCTCCTTTACCCAGAACCGTCTGTGCTGACACAAACGGACCTAACGAAAAGCATTTATCATACGTAACTCGTACGTCTTTTAAATAATGGGATGCAAACACAGAGTTGCATCTCCAATAAGTTGTGTCCAAAATGTTCTTTAGTGACATATTTCTTTGGAACGCCACCGAGGTTGCGATTGCTCTAACTTCGTGGGCTCCCACTCTTAGGAGATTAAACGAATCATCTGGACACTTCTTATGAGCTTCTGTGATAACACTTCTCACAAGAAGCTAATGCGTTCTTGGACATTGCTCTCTTGGGTCTTTCACTGAGCACCAAGGCTTTTCTGCGAACCCCCCAACTGCTTCTTCCTGTCCAGATAAAATTTTAGAGCTCTAACTGGGCACAGTGATCTTTCTGCCTCTCTGCCCACCAAGCTAGAAAGTCCCTTTAACTTCGAGCTCCTGGGCCAGGGATTCGAAGGTTTTCATTTTTGGCCAGAAAAAGGGACTGAAATGAACAAATTGCTGAGTCCTCCTTTGAAGCCACTCTTGATTCAGCTTGCAACTCACTGATTCTTTTTGCCGTTGCAAGAGACATCAGAAACAACACTTTCTAGTGATATTACGGAACGAAGCAGTGTGAAGTGGTTCGAATTCATCTGATGAAAGAAATTTAGAACTACATCTAAGTTCCAGCTTGGAACCTTAGGTTCGCGTGATTTAGATGTTTCGAATGAACGAATGAGGTCGTGCAAATCCTTGTCATTCGTTAGATCTAATCCTCTGTTTCTAAAGACTGCTGAGAGCATACTCCTGTACCCCTTAATAGTTGGTACCGAGAGATGCGACTTTTGTCTAAGAAACAGAAGGAAATCTGCAATTTCGGTCACAGAGGTACTGGAAGAGGACAGCTTCTTCGACCTACACCAGTTTCTGAAAACTTCCCACTTCGATTGGTACACTCGCCTCGTAGATGATCTGCGGGCTCTAGCAATTGCATTTGCTGCCTGGCGAGAAAACCCTCTCGCTCTGACGAGTCTTTCGATAGTCGAAGGCAGTCAGAGCAAGAGCGGGTAGATTTTGATGGTACCTCTCGAAGTGGGGTTGTTTGAGCAGATCTATTCTGTTTGGAAGAGATCTGGGGAAGTCCACTGTCCATTCCATCAACCTCTGTGAACCAGATTTGAGCTGGCCAATACGGAGCGATCAGAGTCATCTTGGTTCCTTCGGATGCCACAAATTTTCTGACTACTTCCCCCAGTATCTTGAACGGGGGAAAGCGTAAACGTCTATTCCTGACCATCCAGGAGAAAGGCGTCTGTTGCATAAGCCCGGGGATCCCTCCACCAGGGCACAAAATGTATCTATCCTTTTGGAGAGGAATGTGGCGAAAAGATCTATTTGAGGCTTCCCCCAAAGGCGCCACAGGCTCTGACAGACTTCTGAGTGGAGTGTCCATTCTGTGGGAAGGACCTGGAATCTCCTGCTCAGTCTGCCGCTCTCACATTCCTCTCCCCTTGAAACAAACCTTGTTAGAATTACCTTCCTTTGGTTCGCCCAAATCAGTAGATCCCGTGCCAGCTCGTACAGAGCAAAAGAGTGCGTCCCTCCTTGCTTCTTGACATAAGCCAGAGCTGTCGTATTGTCCGAATTTATCTGCACGACTTGCCTCTGACTAAGTGTTCGAAGCTCTTTAGCGCCAGGTGAATTGCTAAGAGCTCTTTGCAATTTATGTGCCATGAACACCTGTTCTGCCGACCAGTGCCTGACACTTCTCTGGGTCCCAATGTTGCACCCCAGCCCGCCTCCGAGGCGTCTGAAAACATGTCAGCTTGGGTTCCGTACTTGCAGGGACACTCCTTTGTTTTTCCTTTAGTGGAAGCAACCACCACTTCAAATGATGTTTTATTTCTTCCGATATTGGAAACGTATCCGATAGCTGACCTGTCTTCCAACTCCAACTTCTTCTTAGGAAGAACTGAAGCGGTCGAGATGTAATCTCCCTAGGAGAAAGAACTGTTCGAGCGAGGAAGGGTTCCCAGAAGGCTCAGCCATTCCTCGCCGAAGTGCGCTCTTTCCCTAGAAAAGTTCGATACTGTGGCACAGCCTTTCTTTAGTCTCTCTTGCGATGGAAAAGCTCGAAACCCCGAGAATCCATCTGAATCCCCAGATAACCACGTTCTGGCTGGGGATCATCTGAGACTTCTCGAGGTTCACGATCAGTCCCAAAGACTTTGTCAACTCCAGTGTTATTAACAGGTCCTCCAAACACTGCTTTTGAGACCTGGCTCTGATGAGCCAGTCGTCCAGGTACATTGAGACATTTATCCCTTTCAAGTGTAGGTGTCCTCGCTACATTTTTCATCACGTCTGTGAGACTTGAGGAGCCGTGGACAGGCCGAAACACAGGGCCCTGAACTGATAATTTCTTCCTTCGAACATAAATCGAGGTACTTCCTCGACGAATGGTGGATCGGGATGTGGAAGTAGCGTCCTGAAGGTCTATGGACAGCCATCCAATCCCCTTGCCGTAGTGCTGCAAGGACTGAGGCAGACGTTTCCATGCTGAACTTCTGTTGTTCGACAAATTTGTTCACGCACTTACGTCCAGTACCGGTCTCCATCCCCCCGAGGCTTTTGTTACAAGAAACAAGCGGTTGTAAAACCCGGGAGTTGCAATCCAGTACAAGTTCTATTGCCCTTTTTTTCCACATCTGTTCCACCATTTGACGAAGAGTGTCCCGTCATCATCTGGTCCCTGTATCTGGCGGACAATTCCCTCGAGATGTAGTCAAGGAGGAGTGTCCTTGAATGGGATGCGATACCCCTTCTTGATAATCGAACATCGTCCAAGTGTTGGCTCCTAAGTCTTCCCAGGCTTTCGCAAAATACTGTAGCCTGGCTCCTACGGGTGTCTGGAGGACAGAACTCTCACTTCCCTTTCTTAAAGGCACGGAAGGAAGACCTGCCCCTCTTATCGGTTGACTTCCTTCTGGCGATCGGTCTAGTTGAAGACCTCCTCGAAAGGGCTGTTTCTGAGCTGGGCGAGCCACTTTCTTCTCCTCACTACCACAGCCTACTCTTCCTTGATGATTGTCTAAGGAGATCCTGGGTGGCCTTTTCCGTCAGAGAATGCGCGATGTCCTTCACCAACTGCGAGGAAAAGGTGTTCAGAGAGAGGCGCAAACAATAAGGCGGCTCTCTGCGAATGAGAGACGGCCTTTGTGAGGAAAGCACTGTGCACACTCTCTTTTCTTAAAACTCCTGCACCATATAGCGAGCATACCTCAGCTGAACCATCCTGAACAGCCTTATCAATGCAGGCTAGGATGCAATTCAGGGTTTCTGGGTCGAGTTGTTCATTTTCTTGAGATTTCTTGGCCAGAACCCAAGGGACCAATCTAAGAAGTTAAACACTTCTAAGGTGTGAAATAGACCCTTGATGAGGTGGTCCGTTTCCGAAAGCCCCCATGTAACCTTCGCTGCATTCAAGGCGTGCCTTCTCGACGAATCCACCAAACTCGAGACATCTGATTCGGCTGAAACGGACAGAGACAATCCCATATCCTCTCCCGTTTCGTACCAAATTCCTCTCCTCCCTGTAAGTTTGGCGGGAGGCATACAAAAGACCGTCCTTCCTAACTCCTTCTTCTTCTTGAACCAGGAGTCAAGAGATTGTAGCGCTCTCCTCATAGAAATGGCAGGCTTCATTTTAAGGAAAGAGGAAGACTTGATGTGTTTTTCGTGCTCGAAAACTGCGAACGTGGTGAAGGGGAGCAGCTGGTGTCAAAGAGTCTCCATATTCCTCCAACAGAAGGGACGAAAGGACTTTATAATTAGAAGATCCTTCCTTCATTTCGTCCTCCGAGGCATCTTCTGGGTTAAGAGCTCGGAAGGAGAAGGCTCTCTCCTTTCTACTGACTCTTCTCTTACTCTCTTACGAGTGTCAGGTTCATACGAGGAATGCGCCTGGGTGTACAGCAGGAGTATCTCGCCTGGGAGGAGTAGCGTGCTTGGGATCCTCCTGGCGCCTGGCAGTGGCGGCAAAGCGCCTCGAATACTCCTGGCTTTCAGCAGGAGCCTGGCGCCTGGCAGGCGCATTTTCCTCAGGCGCCTGGCGCCTGGCAGGCGCATTTTCATCAGCGCCTGGCGCCTGGCAGGCGCAAAGCGCCTCGAATGCTCCTGGCTTTCAGCAGGCGCCTGGCGCCTCGTAGGCGCATTATGTTCATAATACTCCTGGCGCGTGGTAGGAGTATTAAGTTCCGCATACTCCTGGCGCCTGGGAGGAGTAGTAACTTCGTAAAACTCCTGGCGCCTGGGAGGAGTATAATCTTCGGAATACCCCTGGTGCCTGGGAGGAGTATTTAGTTCAGAAATACTCCTGGTGCTTGGGAGGAGTATCCGTCTGATGTTTAGTAGCGCGTTTCCGTCTTATAAGTGCTCTACTCCTAACAGGATCTTCTTCTTCATCCAGCTCTTGGCGCTTGAATGCAGATCTTGAATGTTGTCCTGGCTCGTTACGCCTACTCGGAGTCTGGCTTCTGGTTGGCGCCCTACTCTTGACAGGAGTAGCTGTTCCTTTCCTACTTCTCGCCTGTCTAGCGCACCGCCCCCCCCAGAGATGGCCGCCTGAGCGACAACTCCCCTGAAGGATGCGTCGCGCCTGCAGGAGATAGTTCTTTAGATCTTTTAATAGGAAGCCTATCATCCTTCTTACGAGTAGGCTCCTTATAACGAGTTCCTACTAGCAAGGCTAATTGCTCTTGCATATTCTTCAAAATTTTCTTGGTTGAGGAATCTTCCGAATTAGGCGAGGGAGATCTGTAAGGCGCTCTAGGATCTCCTCCAGTCCCAGAGTCTGACTGTATTCTCGCCCTTTTACCTCTTTACTACCGAAGGCGCTCCTCCTTCCGAGAAGCGCTCGGGACTCGAATTGATCTCATGTTCAGCAGGCGCCTGCGCCTGGCAGGCTCTTGCATACTCCTCTTCAAAGGACGGGAAAGATTCGACTCCTTCCACCCTCTTCTCGGGAGAAGGCGAACTCGACGACGAAAAGCACTCTCGTAGACCCTCTTATAGCGGTCTTTAGCAGTCGATACGATCGATTCTGCCGAAGGGACGCCTGATCGTTGGGGATTCTCCACAACCCCCGTACGGCTTTCGACTTCCTTCTCCTCCGGGCCAGGGAGCTTGGAAGAGGTCTAGGCCTGGGAGCGTCGCAGAGACGACCAGACGCCCCCCTCCACTACAACTGGGGACACTAATATCACTGCCACATTCACTTTCCTTACCTTCCAATGCTGCGACTTTTTCCTGCATTTTCTGAAGGGAAGCTCTAAGTTCTGCTATTTCCCGAAGCCGAACTAGAGGGATTAGCCATTTGTGAACGGGCTGAAACAGAATGGTCATTATCATCAAAGGAAGAAGCTACAGAGCTAGAAAAGTAATCATGAGAGGCAGACCTTCTATGGGTTTTCTTCCTCTCTCTATCTCTCTCTACTCTCTTCAATAAGTAAGAAGTTAGATTCTTCCACTCTTGTGCACTCAGATTCTCACATTCATTACACGTATTCTCAATTGAACATTCAACCATTCTACACCCTCTACAACTAGTGTGAGGATCTACCGAAGCTTTCGAATCCTCACCTTACAGCCCTCATTCCACACACACTCTGAAACTAACACTAGAATCAGACATATTCACAAAATCCAAAAACAAGTCCAAAAAACAGTCCACGATAGCGAATGCCAACAACGATCCAGTACGTCACCAAATATCAGCGAGAGATGATCAAAAGCTTTGCGAAAAACGAATTCTAGTCAGGAGGAAGTAAACAACAATTTGATACAGCCGCGACAGAGAGAATATGATTAGAAAACGGGAATAGTTCCTAGCCCTGCCACCCAGAGCAGGGCGGTAGATCACCTGACCTACCTGTAGCGAGTGCCGCGAAATTTGAAATTCTGTCGGGAACGACGAGTCTATAGCTATGTATATCTGACAGTAGTTTGAATGTATGAAAATCAGCTATTTCTGTCACAGAGGTTTTAGAAGACGAGAAATTATGTCTTCTGCACCACGTCCTAAAGACTCCCCACTTTGATTGGTAAAGCTTGGCAGAAGAGCTTCTTCGACAGTTAGCAATAGTCCTCTGCCGCTCTACGAGAAAACCCCTTTAGCTCTGACGAGTTTTCCGGACAGTCTGAACCCTGTCAGTGACAGAGCGGACAAATTCTGATGATACCTGTCGAAGTGGGCTGTTTGAGTAGCCGAGGATACTGAGGAAGAAGTCTGGGATGGTCCTATAACCAACTTGAGAAGGTCTGGAAACCACCAACTCTTTCCTGGGCCAGAATGGTGCTACCAACGTCATTGACACATTTTGATGTGAGAGGAACTTGTTCAACACCTCTCTGATCATTCCAAATGGGGAAAGGCGTAAACGTCTAGACCCGTCCAATCCTGAAGCATTGCGTCGGTCTTCCAAGCAAGAGGATCTGGAACTGGGGAACAAAAGATCGGAAGTCGATTGTTCCTCGACGTGGCAAACAGATCCACTGAAGGTCTTCCCCAAAGTTTCCACAGTTCCTGACAAATTTTGTACTTGCAATGTCCCCACTCCGTGGGAAGAACTTGGTTTACTCGACTGAGTTCGTCTGCCAGTACATTTAACTTCCCCTGTACAAACCTCGGAACGAGGGAAATATCCCGATCTTGAGACCAGAGAAGGAGATCTTCTGCGACTTTGTTTTGTTGAGGGAGAATGAATGGGTTCCTCCCTGATTCCTGATATAAGATAGAGCGGTGTTGTCCGGAGTATACTGCCACTCTCTTTCCCACGACCAAAGGAGCGATGCTTGCAGACCGAACCAAATCGCCTTCAACTCCTTCATGTTGATGTGATTCCAACCTCTCTTTCTCTGACCATAATCCTGAGATCTTTTTGGTCCCTAGGAGAGCTCCCCAACCTCTGTCCGATGCCGTCGGAGTATATTCTACGTCTGGGTTCCTTAATGTCAGGGAGAGACCCTCCTGCAATCTTTCCCTCGACATCCACCATCTCAAGTCGTTCTTGATCTCTTTCCGACACTGGGAACGAATACGTGTCTGGTTGAGACTTCCGACACCAACTCGCTTTGAGATAAAACTGAAGAGATCTCATGTGAAGACGACCCAACTTTACAAACGTCTCTACTGATGATAACGTCCCTAGAAGACTCATCCATTCCAAGGCGGAGGAGGACTGACGATTCAGGAATTGGCTCACTTTTTTGAGGCAAGATTCTATTCTTTTCGGGGACAGAAAACCCGAAAAGTCTGAGAGTCCAGAATCATCCCCAAATAGGGGATCTTCTGGGACGGCACTAATTGAGACTTCTCCAGGTTGATGAGAATTCCCAATTGACTCGCTAATGACAGTGTCTTCCGTAAATCCTTCACGCACTGTGTCCCTCGAACCCGATCTGAGAAGCCAGTCGTCCAGGTAAAATGCTGCATTTATGCCCAACATATGCATCCATTTCCCCAATGGAGCAAGAACACGAGTAAATACTTGAGGGGCCGTCGAAAGGCCGAAACAAAGGGCTCTGAATTGATACGTCCTCCCTTCGAACACAATCTCAGGAACTTCTTTGAACTCTGGTGAATCGGGACATGAAAGTAGGCGTCCTTCATGTCCAGGGACACCATCCAATCGCCTGGGCGAAGTGCCGACATCACAGAATGATTTGTTTCCATATTGAACTTTGTCTTCAGCACAAAAAGGTTCAATGCGCTTACATCTAGCACTGGCCTCCAACCTCCCGAGGCTTTGGGAACTACAAAGAGTCTGTTGTAGAGTCCCTGAGAACTGTCGAGGACTTTCCTCTATTGCTCCCTTCTTGATGAGTGCATTGACCTCTGCTGCTAAAGCCAAAGCTCTCTCTGATCCTGGAGAATATGCTGTTAAGCTGATTGTGTATCGGAGAGGAGGATCTAAAACAAAAGGAATCGAGTATCCCTCTCGAAGAACTTGAACTACCCATTGCTCTGCACCTCTTCGACTCCATTCTTCCCAAAAAAGATGGAGTCTTTGCCCTACTTGCACGTGAAGGAACGGCTTCTCACTTGTGGTTGTACCGAAGGTTTGGGGGGGGTTTCTTTGAGGACTTGTACTGTGGACGCAAATTAGTCCTGGGTCGTTGCCACTTAGGTTTATTCCCTCGAAATCGAAAGGATGCTTCTGAAGAGGAGAAGACTTAGCTCCTGTCGTAGTAGGCTCTTTCGGACGTCTGGAAGACTGAAGAAGGAGATCATTAGTAGATTTCTTTTCTAAATCCGAAAGAATTTGCTGAATGGTTTCTTCAGGGAAAAGATGAGATTTACAGAGAGGACAAACATGAGAGCCGACTTCTGGTTATTAGTGACTCCTTTAGACACGAAGAACACCACCTTTCTCTCTTCTTCATCACTCCCATTGTGAAAAGGGCTGCTAATTCTCCTGACCCATCTCTAACAGCCTTATCCGCACAGGACAGAACTCCTAACCAGTCTGTGGCAAAATCTTCTTCTAAAGACTGACAGTCTTCAATCTTGCGAGCTAAAGAGGCAATAGTCCAGTCCAAAAAACTAAATACCTCAAATACTTTAAAAAATATTCTTCACCAAATGGTCCACTCTGAAGAAGAAAACAAAATTTTAGCTGACGAAAAAGCTGCTCTTCGGTGTGATTCCACTAAACCGGAGAAGTCTCCCTGGGAGGAGGCAGACACTCCCAAAGAAGGACTTCTCCAGTTGCGTAGAAGCGATACCCTTTACTCTGAAGCTTAGAAGGTGGGAAAGCAAACGAAGCCTTACCTGTTTCCCTCTTCTTAGAAAGCCCACTCTGTTGACTCCTTAAGGGCCTGCTTCGAGGACTGAGAAAGAACCAGTTTAGGTAGACACGAATACGCTGTCTTCCTATCTTTAACGAACATTGAAGGCGGTGAAGACGGAAAGCAGGTTCAAAGTAATCTGGATAAGTGGACAGGAAAAATTTAAGAAGACTCGAATAAGCCGACGCATCCTTGTCATCTTGATCCAAAGCTTCCTCTTCAGACTGCACGGAAGCAGAGTCGAAATCAGGCTTATGTTTCTACCCGGTGGAGGATTTCAACAAACTCATAAGATCCTGGAAATGCTTCTTAAATGGAGCTAAGGTAGAATCGTCTAACACTGTAGCAGTCGATGGTCTTCAGTCGAAGAACGATTCTTTCTAACAGGTGAAGTCTTCGCACCACGAGTCGACACAGGCGAACAACCAGTCGAAATTCCTATCGACTCACGGCGAGGGGAGTCGAACAAAGACGAGCGAATACGCTTCTCTGGACAGTAATACGGAGTCGAACGAGGCGACCGAGCCGAAACTGCGACCGAGACTCGCTTGGGAGAGTCGAGCGATCGTGAATTATCACAAAGTGTAGTCCGAAGAAGCCATGCTTTTAGCCGAAAAATGCGACTGCGGAGGAGATTCACTAAATATCACATCCGGAGCAAAACTACACGAAGGTTGAGGACTCCCAATGCCTCTTAGACCTCTTAACAGGAGTCGGTGACGAATCACCCGCAAGAATCGAATGTCTTGTTTTTTTTAACGGTCGAGACACCAAATCACCTCGCCTTTTGCGCACTTGGCGAATTGCACTTCCACTCCGAATCAGAAGACAGCACGAGAATCACAAACACTAACACCTTTCCACATCTTTTTGGACGACACCCGCGAGTCGACGGAGTCGACGGCTGACCGTGGGCAAACTCCCCCAGACTCCTTCCGACCTCCGGTATGTCCTTCTCCCTTGTTGCGGGGGAGCGGGACAGTGACCTTCGTCTGGGAGTCGAGGGGGAACGGACAACCGCCTCCTCAGGCGCAACATTAACACTTTGCACTGCACTAGATTTCACTGTACTATCTACGAAAGCTTTAAAAGACATTCCTAACTTCATAACTGATTCAGCTAACACTTCGAACTTTTTATCCATCTTAGACTCAAGCAAGGCAATGGTGTTGGGTTCGGAAACATGGGCAACTTGAACAGGGGTAATCAAAGGAGAAGTAGGAGGACTATTAATTGGAGAAATATTCTCTAATAAAGGAGAGGCAAGAGAAGACTTATTTGTCTCCGAAGGAACAGGAGTAGTTTCTAACCTATTCTTACTACTAGCCCTAAGAGCTGCCTTTCCTCTCTTTCTTTCTTTCTCCATTTTCTCAGCATGCGATCTAACCGCCTTCCATCCCTGTTCATCCAATTCTTTACATTCATCACATGTCACATCCATACCATTACAATTTTGTCCTCTGCATTTAGTGCACTTAGAGTGCGGATCGTGACATAACTTAGCTAATCTTGTTTTGCAGCCAGCGCTGCAAAACCTTACAGCAGATGAACTAGAATCTGACATATTAGCAATAATGACGAAAAACTGAATAGAGATAGCTAACTGGCAAGAAAAAACCAAAAACTTGTACATCACCAAACAAAACCAAAATCCAAAATGGCGACGCAGGAGACTGCAGCGAAAATCTCACAGGTGTTACCCCGTGAGCGCAGAAACGAAAATTGACGGTAGAAGGCTAGCAGTACCCACCGGGTTCCCGGATGTGGGCGGGTCTTGTATCACCTATACTTAAGATAGCAACGCCGCTGGCGCCAACAATTTGAATTTCGACTGCCGTAGGTAAAGAAGCTATAAGACTATGTAACTGTTCGGTAAGTCACTTATGTGAAAACTTTATTGTATTCTAACAATATCATTTTTGTACATGCAACTTCCCCGGCAGATATATACTTAGCTGATTGACACCCTTGGTGGTGGGTAAAGAGACAACTATTTACTGAATAGACAGGTAAACAACATACGTTGTAGGTAATAAATAAAATAAACCTTGGTTCCTACTTGTTCAGGCGCAAGATTCCATGGCTAATGCCTAGGAATCTGCTTCGCCTCAAGAGCCTCAGCGAGGATGTGACCTATGGCTAAGAGTTCTTGTGGGTCTGTCGATGGGGTCTTATCCATTTACTCGACAGAGCCTCTTACATGACAATATCCCTATGCCTAGTGGCATAATTAAGGAGCACAACACCGATCCCGATCACCTGATCCTAACACGAGGGTTAGTGCTTAGTTGAAAGTTATCCCCAAACTCCTTTCAAACAACCCAAAGAAAAAACACGACGTTAACTAAAATTTAACTCACTAGTTAAGGATCATATCGGCTCCCTATCCCAGCAATGTATCCGCAGACACGTATCAACAAGAGAGAAGGATCTCTCGTAGGTTATCTTGACATCCTTTCGGATATGGGAAGGTCAACACAGAGTTGCATCTCCCGTATGTGACAGCTAATATATCCTTATGACATATTGTTAAGGAAAGAACAAGAATACAGAAAAGCTCGCACTTCATGCGCTTTTAATTTTTCTCAGCTGTTTGAAGGAATCATCAATGCACTTGTCAAGTGCTTAGGAGATCACATTGTCTCAAAGAAGGCCAGGCATTCTTTGATATAGATCTCTTCTGGGTGAAGCCTGTAGCCTGGCTAGCGCCGGTCGCGCCTGGCTGGAGCCTTGCGCTGAATGGCGCCTAGAGCCTGGCTGGAGCCTTGCGCCTGGCTGGCGCCTCGCGCCTGGCTGGCGCCTGATTGGTCTCCCTCCCTCCTGGCTAGCGCCTCGCGCCTGGCTGGAGCCTTGGCGTCTGGCTGGCGCTTGCGCCTGGAGCTGGCGAAGACTTCATGATTACTGGGGGTTTTTCTATGAGTCTGCATGCCTCAAGAGTTTCAGCAGGTAGGGACCTATGATGACAAACCCTTCTGGATCATGTCAATGGGGGCTAGCCCGCTTACACGACAGAGCCTTCTCGGATCGTGCCAATGGGGGCTGACCCACTTACATGGCAGAGCCTTACCTGTATCATATCAATGGGGACTAGCCCTCTTACATGACAGAGCTTTAGGTTTCTCTTTACTTGGAAGGAGCCTTGCGCCTGGATGGATCCTCAATCCTGACTGGAGCCTAGCCTTGAAGGAAGCCTGGCACCTGGATGGCGCCTGGCTGGCTTCTGGAGCCTGGCTGGCTTCTAGAGCCTGGGCTGGCTCCTAGAGCCTGGTCTGGCTCCTAGAGCCTGGCTGGCTCCTAGAGCCTGGCTGGCGCCTCGCGCTTGGCTTGGCTCCTCCACACTTGCTGGAGCTTCGAGCTTGGAAGAGTCTCTAGGCTGTCTGGCGATGCCACCCATCGGACACTCTTATATCTGTCCGATTTGTTCGTCCTCTGGCGCATTTGCGCCAGGTTGGAGGCCCGCTCCTTCTCAGTATCCGGCCATGACAGAGTTCCTTGGAACTGTCCGCCTCTGGCGTTTTTCGCCTGTATTGGCATTTGGCGCTTGGCTGGCGCTACATTGTCCGAGAGTCCTGAACAACCACATAGTTTATCAGGAGACTGGAGAAGGGTGGTGAAGAAATTCTTCCCCTTTGAGCTTTTGGCCCCTGGCAAGGGGAGGTGATTTTAGTCAGCTACACCCAGTAGACGACAGGATATCTAACAATACGAGAGAGAAGAGTCTTCCTCCGTAGTAGACCTTCGTGAACACTTCTTTTGCTAACGAAATCTCTTCTTACATGTTGATGAGGTTCCTCGTTGCAGAATCTTCCCTATCCTTGCCCGAAGGAAGGGAAGGAGTCTGGAAGTCGAAGGAGAGACTGAGCTGAAATTGGGCGGAACCCTGATTTCTAGCTCTTATTGTATTCTTCTGAATACCTTCTGGGAAGCATTTTGAGCCCTCATCGCACCCCGAAGACTCTGTAGGCAAACGTTTAAACCATCTCTTCTTCTGTAGATGAAAATGTAAGTACCCTGCCTGGGCAACTAAACAAACTTCTATCTGAAAGCGTTGCGTCAGGAATAGAGGGATTTAGTTCTTTTGCCAGACATACTATGCTGGCAAGAAAACCCATTGCCGAGTCTCCATTGAATCTGATGCGAGATTCCAATGCACAAAAAATTCACTTGTCTTCTTGGTCGTTTAGGGCTAAGAGAAACAAAGAATTCCTTCATAAACTTCCTCAAAGAAGTTTGATGAGGAGCAGTTCCATTTTGTCGGAACACGGAATCTGTGGCCACAAAAAAAAAATTCCATTCGAAGTACATGATATCCTACTCTTGTCGTATTGCGGTATCGTATAGATCCGACGATCTTAATCCTCTGTTATCTCTATTCCCCTTGTAGAGACAGAGTATAGCCTTTTACTGCGTTCTTTGATAGCAGATATATACATAGGTGATTCTTCCCTCTGAAGTGAAGAAAAACCTCGCTATGTGGTTCACAGAGGTATCGGAGAGGACAGTTTCCTCATTCCATCTAGCACGATCTGCAGCAATTTCTATGTCTTAGCCATGACTATTGTCATTTACCTTGAAAAATCATCTCATTCATGTCCACTTCTGGTCAGTCTGCACGTGGAAAGACTCAGAGTGGAGAGGTTTTTCAGGTCTATTTATAATAGATTCTGATAGAATATCCAGATACTCTTGGAAAAGCCTTACGAAACATGCTGTGAGAAGAACGTGACTTCTGTGAATCCAACTCTCTAAGGCCAAAATGAGGCATTCATCCTCTCTTCCTTTGACGCCCATTTATCTTAATATCTGTTAAGAATTTATAACTAGGGGAAAAAAGACTAAGTTTATTCCCCTTCTTTAAATTAAAGATGTCGTATATTGCTACCTCTCTTGGTTCGAGGAAAGGAAGTCAGTCTATAGGAAGCCTGTTCGTCTTCTACCTTGCGAAGAGATCTATGAAGACTTTCCGCAGGTTCTCAAAACTCTTTTCAATAAATGTTAGACATACGTTAACAGTTATTATCTTCGATCAAGAAGGTTCTCACGGACATGCAAAATCTTGCATCGAACCTTTAAGGATCGTTACGTTCCGTGTCTGTTTCCCAAATAGGTCTCTTTTGTTAACGCGAACAGGGGCGAAAAGAGAGATTCTCGATGCTCTTTGCGATATGAGAGAGTCGTGGAATTGGCCTAAGTGATTAAAAAAAAATCATTTCATCATTCCTTGTAGGCGACCCCTTTCCGATTTAAATGGGTAACGAAATCAGGAACGAATCTTGCCGTTACCGAGCCTCCGAGAGGCTACTGGTTTGTTTGTTTGTTTGTATGGTGTTTTTTACGTGACTTCCGAACCACGTCGAGAGTGAACTTCTATCACCAGAAATCCACATCTCTCACTCCTCAATGGAATGGCCGAGAATCGAACCCGCGACCACCGAGGTGAGAAGCAAACACCAAACCAACCACTACTGGACTCTTAGGTTTAATAACTCGCTAAAACGAGAAAATATCTTGGATGGTACTTCTGGCGCATTGCGCCAGGCTGGCGCTTCTGGCGCAATTTGCGCAGGCTGGCGCTTCCTTCTAGTTCTTTTAAGGTTATGTGCCAGAACATCTGTTCCCTTATGGTACCCGACATCCTTCACGTGTTAATTCCGTTCTTAGTAGGAAAAAACTTTTATATACGTAGTATAGTCCATCAGGGAAACAACTTCTGCTAGAGAATGTTTCCCATCCGACTCACCCATCTTCTCTTGAGCAATATCCGATTCTAAAAAGGTTGTGTGCGTTTCTCGAAAGGATGAGAGAATTATATTATTTCGTGCTCTGCCGTATTAGACTCCTTTATAATACTGTCCACATTGTGGTAAACAGCATTAATCTGAGGGAAACCTTTGTAAGGATACTAGGAATTCTGTAGTTTAACCTCGGTATGCGCATAAAGACTTGACCATACCGTAGTCTTAAAGTGAATTCTCTTCTACTACATTCATCTTCTCACTAAGCATGTACTCTAATAAGCCATGCTTTCGTAAGCATGAGAGCATCATATAATATAGAGTTCCGCTGCGTTAGAATCCTTTAATAATGTTACCTTCGGGTAAACAACATTGAAAGGTTGTAATATCTTTCTTATTGAAAGCTTCTTAGCAAAAGGCAGACAATATTTTATTTATGTTTGCTTAACTATCCCTCAATCCGAGGCTAAAACCGCGATTGTAGGGAGAGACACGGTTAGTTATTCCATCCCGCAGGAGAGAGACATGTAACCAACCACTCTGACCGACACTACATGTTTACTGCGTTGGTCTCTAAGGCGCGATAGCAGTCTCCGTTAGCCGTCTGGCCTTACTCTTCAGAGTTGCCAGCTACTCCATTAAATAAAGGAATCTTACAAAATTATCGAACTTCAGGAAGTTCTTATTAATGCATATTTAAGCGAAACAAGACTTCGATAAATCTAGAAGCTAAGTAGGTGTTGTCTTAACAATCCCTTAAGCGTAGTCCTTCCTAGGAAATTCCTGGAAGGATACTGATAATTGAGTTGCTCTACAAAGAAGTAACTACGGTATGTGTGATTTGCCGTATCGTATTCTCATACAGCGAATACTCAAACTACCTTCTTTCCCTGCGAGGCAGATAAATGGAAAAATTTTTACTGTCTTCGTTCTTTTTTCGTTAATAGAATGATAGAAAGAGTATATATATCTCCTTAAGGAAGGAAGTTAATCCAGGAACTCTTTAAATCTTCGTGATTTCCTCATAAATCGCGGAAGAGACAGAATTCCTGTTCGTCTGTAGGTTTACGGAAGGAAGTAGATATTTCCTATCGCCATCCTACCCAAACGTCGATGAGATTCTTATAAGAAAAACTCCCAAAGCGCTTGTTGCCTCTTCATAACGAGGGAAGAGCATGAATGAATGAGTGTCTGCATTACTCAAAGAGGAGCCTCGCGACTGACCTCTCTCTCTTAAGAAGATTTGGAATATTCTGGCGCCTGGCTCCTTGCGCCTAGCGCCTGGATAGTTCCGCCGCGCCTGGAATGTTCCGCACGCTAGAAAGGAGAACTCGCTCCTGGAACGTTCGCTTGTGTGGAAGGTCCCGTGCGCCCTGATAGTTCCGAGCGCCTACTAGACCCCCTTTTAGAAAGAGCCTCTTGCCCGGAAACGTTCAATGGAAGGATCGTTCTGATTGCCACTGTACTATAAGGCCTCCTTGCTCTAGCCGTCTGTTTTTTCTGTTGCAATTTGCGCCAGGCTGGCGCTTCGTCTCTTTGAAGGCGCCTTGCGCCAAAGAAAAAAAAAAAATTTTCTAGAACGCGGCTCGCGTTTGGTTGTAGGAACGCGGCTCGCGCTAGTCTGTTTTCTGGAACGCGGCTCGCTGCTGGCTGTTGGAACGTGGCTCACGCTAGCTTGCTGGAACGCGGCTTCCTAAGTTCCTGGCTGGCTCTTGCTCAGTGTTCTCTTAGTTTTTCAGAGAACGCGCTAGATCATCAAAACATATACATTCTTCGTCTTTTCGGATGTAAGATGAAGAGACGCACTTTTTAAGGATGCCTTTTCAATGGCTATCCTGGCAGTCTGGGACGCTCTACAGAACCTGCCGAGGGGACGCCTGACCGGTGGGGATTCTCTGAAACCCCCTTACGGCTTTCGACATTCCTTCTCCCCTGGGTGGGCTTGGGAGCTTGAAAGAGGTCTAGGCCTGGGAGCGAGACAGAGCCGATCAGACGCACCCTCCACTGCAATGGGGAACACTAGTAATCACTTCTTACCTTTCAATAGCTCGCATTTTGAGGCCACAATCCTTGTCTTCAAATTGCAATTATGAATTGAAGTTTCTGCGAAGTAAGAAGTGATGAGGATGCAAAACTACTAGTACTGTTAATACTCTAATTGCTCGTTAGTACGAGTTTCTAAAAAACTTTTAAAAGAACGTATCTAGTTACATGCTTTACTGACTCCCTAAAGTAGGAAGTCAGTATATTTCCTCAATCAATTCTAACACTTATTACACATATTAATGATAATAAATATTAATATTCCCTTTCTTGCAAACTATGTGAGTGTCTACCGAAAATTTCAAGTAGTTACACATCATATATTCTTCGAATTTTCGAAGCCAAATTCATTAAAAAGTTAATAAAAGCGTATGCCGAACCAAAGACCCAGTACTTCCCTGCAAAAGACAGCCCAGAAGATCGATGGCGATGAAAAACGAAAATCAAGTCAGGAGGTAGCAACAACATATGTTGACACTACCGCGACAGAGAAAATCTGGTTCTAGAACGGGAACGGTTCCTATTCCTGCCACCCAGCGGCAGGGGGGTAGATCACCTGACCTACCTGCAGCGTGTGCCGCGAAATTCGAATTTCTGTCGGACGTCAGAGACATAAGCTAAGTATATATCTGCCGGGGAAGTTGCATGTACAAAACTCTTTAACACCTAGTTCAGGTAGACAAAAAAAGGGCCAAATATCGACAAAATGAGCAAAACAACATGTTATCTTTAAGATAATTACCTTACAATTTCAATAAATGACCAGACAATGAACAAGTAGAATATCACTGGCTTTGTCTGCATTCGTTCTTCCCCTTCGATCAGGCAAAAGAAAATTATGCCTCTTCCACCAACCTGGAAACATTGCAAAATAATCCAGTCTTTAAAACAATTTTCAAAAATGGAGCATAGAAATACTGTACTTTACTAACATGAAATGCCGTAACATCAGTTGGTATAGCAAATGGAATTTATATAGTACCTCAGAGTTACAGGAAGGAAAGTGTAGCTAGCTTTATTTTCATTTGGTGACCATTACTACTATACTGTTACTGCAGTCAACAGAACATTAGAAAGCCAAGGACAGCTACATTAAATCAAATCTGCATGTTGCAAATATCATTATTCTAAATAAATTATGTTTCAGTTCAAATAAACAAAAGAAAATAGATTTAGTGCAATGATATGTTACCCTGAGGTATAGCTCAAGATCTCTTACTATCCCACTTAGTATGGAACTTCATACTTCAATTTACAAGTCTTTGTTCAAATCAAGGCGAGTAGAGGTGGGGTGGGTGCTTAGCAAAAAGTAATGGTTTAAATTTACCCACCTTTGAATTGTATAGCTTTATACTGGCTGTAGTAAAAAAAGAGGTAACTGAAATATAAAGCATTATGGAAGTGTGCAGAATCCCTATCTAATGCACTTATAGAGTAAAGAATTGATCAACGTACCTGAACAAGAGGTTCAAATACAGATCCTTTTGTATATCCAACCATTGGATGAAGTATTTCCAAGAACTGTGTTGTAAAACACATTTTCATCATCCATCCAACTGCTGCGTATGTTCCCTCCATTGAATCTGGAAATACAAAAGAAAGTATTTTTAAGGCAATGAGTAATTTTTGAAGTGGTATGTTTAAAAAATTAAGCTAAAGATACTCTGAAATGATTTCATAGGCAACAAAAATCATTGATCTTTTACAACTGGAAACAGATCATTAATATGAAGTTTTTATGATAAAACAAGTTTAATGTATTACTTACCTGGCAGGTATATATATAGCTATATTCTCTGTTCCACCTGGCAGAAATTTTCAAAAGTCGCGGCAAATCGCTAGTAACCTATTAGTAGTTCAGGCAACCACCACCCCGTTACCGTGGCGCTAGCGCTAGGAACCGTTCCCCCAATTGGGCCAGATTTTCTCTGAACCCTGTCCCCTGAGGGGAGGCGGGTGGGGAATTAAATTAATATATACCTGCCAGGTAAGTATACATTAAACTTTGTTTTATCATAAAAAACTTCATTTTAATGTATAGACTTACCTGGCAGGTATATATATAGCTGATTGACACATTTGGAGGTGGGTCAAGGACAGCAACATTCTTAGAGTATAAAAAATATTATTAAAATATTATTAAAAACTCCAGGTTCCTTACCTGCTAAGGTAGCTGACTTCATAGGTCCTGCCTCTAAGCCTGCTTATACCTTAGTAGCTCTCAACAAGGAAGTGTCCTGTATGTTGAAGAAGCTAAGACTGGAACTGACAACTGGACGTGACCAATTTGTTGACAGATCCTTACAGCCCTCTTATGCCACGGCATTCAAGCTAGTAACAGATAATTTACCTGAACTACACACACACCAACACCAGATAATACTAACACGACTGAGAAAAGTACCGCACCCTTTTCTCAGACGACCAATAAACACAAACACCATCACCTAATAAAATCAACTAGCTTAAAAGAAGGTTATGGGGTAGTAACTCCTTTGCCCAATACTGTACCCGAGGACACGTATGGACCTAGCGTCTGACAATTATCGAAGGTTGTCTGAACGTCCCTAAGATAATGAGACGCAAATATTGAATTTTCTCCAATATGTGGATTCAATAATTTCCTTGAGGGCTAAATTCTTTTAAAAGCTAATGAAGTCGCCACTGCCCTGACTTCATGAGCCTTCACTTTCAAAATACCAAAGCTCTGTTCTTCACACACATATGAGCCCTCTTTAATTAACTCTCATCATGAAGAAAGCTAGAGCGTTCTTCGTCATGGGTCTAGTGGGGTCTTTAACTGAACACCACAGAGCATCAGACTTCCCTCTGATAACTCGTTCTTTCTATATAACATCGCAACGCTCTCACTGGGCAGAGAACTCTTTCTTGCTCGTTACCCACCAATTCAGCTAGACCCAAAACTTCAAAGGATCTTGGCCAAGGATTAGCTGGATCCTCATTCTTGGCCAAGAAACCTTCTTGGAATGAACACACTGCATTGCCGTGTCTCCATCCCACCTTCTTCGATATGGCCTGAAGCTCACTAACTCTTTTAGCAGTTGCCATGCTACTAAAAAGATAGTCTTCTTAGCAAGATCTCTCAGAGAGGATTCCTCTAACGGTTCGAATTTGCTAGAAGTTAAATACTTCAAGACCACATCCAGGTTCCAAGCAGGTGGCCTGCCTTCTGATTGTTTCTTCGTCCCAAACGACCTAATCAGATCTCTAAGGTCTAGGTTATTCGAGATGTCTAGATCCCTGTGTCTAAACACTGAGGTTAGCATACTCTTATAACCTTTGATTGTTGAGACTGACAAGCGTAAATCCTTCCTCAAATATAGAAGGAAATCTGCGATTTGGGTCACAGAGGTACTGGATGAAGACACTTTCCTGTTCTTACACCACTTCCGGAAATTGTCCCACTTCGACTGATACACTGCGATTGTGGAGGTTCTTCTGGCTCTAGCCACTGCACTGGCCACCTCTCTAGAATATCCCCTCGCTCTGACCAGACGTTCGATAGTCTGAACGCAGTCAGACCCAGAGCGAGGGTATTCTTGTGAAACCTGTCGAAGTGGGGTTGTCTGAGTAAATCTACTCTTAGAGGAAGAGTCCTTGGCGTATCTACTGTCCATTCCAGTACCTCTGTGAACCAACTTTGGGCCGGCCAAAACGGGGCTATTAAGGTCATCCTCGTTCCTTTGCTCTCCCTGAACTTCTTCATCACTTTCCCCAGCACCTTGAACGGAGGAAAAGCGTACAGATCTAAGTTTGACCAATCCATCAGGAATGCATCGACCGCCTGCTCCTGTCTGGAATCGGAGAGCATATGTTGGTAACCTTTTTTGTTCTGGCTGTCGCAAACAGATCCACTACCGGACGGCCCCACAACTTCCACAGGCTCTGGCAAACCTCCATGTGCAACTCCACTCCGTCGAGAGAAGTTGCTCTCTTCTGCTCAACAGGTCCGCACCCACGTTCTTCTCTCCTTGTATAAACCTGGTGAGTATCACGACCTTTTCCTCTTCCGCCCAAAGCAGAATTTCTTTTGCCAGATTGTAAAGGGGAAAAGAATGAGTTCCCCCTTGTTTTTCGAATGTATGCCAGAGCCGTGTGTTGTCCGAGTTGACCTGCACTGTCTTGTTTCGAATCCACTCTCTGAAGTGCTTCAAAGCCAAGAAAATTGCCATCAGTTCCTTCCTGTTTATGTGCCACTTTGTTTCGTCCTTGTTCCAAAGTCCCGACACCTCTTGAACCCTAATGTCGCTCCCCAACCCGCGTCCGACGCGTCGGAAAACAAGACGAGGTCTGGGTTCTTCTGCTGAAGCGACATCCCTCTTGCTAACCTGCCTGGAGCTAGCCACCACTTTAATTCCTCCTTTACTTCGGCCGGAATTAGAAACTGGAAGGAATCCGGTTGCAATTTTCTTGGCCATGAATCCTTCAGGAAAAACAAAAACTGAAGAGGTCTCATGTGCAGTCTTCCTAAAGAAATGAACCTCTCTAGCGAAGAGTGTGCCCAGTAGACTCATCCACTCTCTTGCAGAGCATCGGTCTTTCTTTAGAAAGTCCTGCACCTTCCGAATGCATTGGGCTTGCCTTTCGGGGGACGGAAAAGCCCGAAAAGTCACTGCCGATATCTGAATCCCCAAATAAACTATCTGTTGTTGGGGCTCCAAATGGGACTTTCCCATATTCACTACCAGACCTAGGTCTTTTGCTAAGTCCAATGTTGACTCACGTCCCTCCAGACATTGACTTCTTGACTGGGATCTTATCAACCAGTCGTCCAGATACAAAGACACTCTGATCCCTCTTAAATGTAACCATCTCGCCACATTGGACATCATCCTCGTGAACACTTGAGGGGCTGTGCAAAGGCCGAAGCATAGGGCCTTGAACTGAAAGACCCTGTCCTGAATCACAAACTTAGATACTTCCTGCTTCCTGATGAATCGGAATATGAAAGTATGCGTCTTGTAAGTCCAGAGTCGCTATCCATCCCCTGGACGTACCGCTGCCAGTACTGAATTGTTCGTCTCCATAGTGAACTTGGGTCTTTTCTACGAAAAGATTCAGTTGACTTACGTCCAGCACTGGCCTCCAACCTCCCCGAGGACTTTTGCAACCAGGAACAGACGGTTGTAAAATCCCGGAGATTCGTGATCCAGAACAGGTTCTATGGCTCCTTTCTCTAGCATGGAAGCTACTTGCTCCCACAGAGCCGCTTTCTTCTCTAAATCGTTGTAATTTGCCCCGAGGGCTCTCGGAGATGTTGCGAGAGGAGGTCTTTTCAAGAAAGGAATCTTGTATCCTTCCCGAGCACGTTGACAGCCCAGGGATCTGCATTCATTTACTTGCCAAACTTCCCAAAAACTTTGAAGTCTGGCTCCCACTGTCGTCTGGAGGACTGAGTTCTCATTCTTTAGAGGGGGTCTTGGCTCCTCTTTTCGCGGTACTCTCTTACCCCTAAAGGCGGGTCGAGCGAATGTTCTTCCTCGAAAGGGCTGTTGCGACGGCCTAGTATCCTTTGGAGTCTTCTTCACCAGCTTGGTTGGTAAGAACTTCTTAACTGAAGACGAAAGAAGATCTTGAGTGGCTTTCTGCGAAAGGGAGAGAGCTATATCCCTAATCACCTCTGAAGGAAACAGCTGTTTCGAAAGAGGAGAGAACAGTAACTCCGATTTCTGAGAGTTAGAACTCCTTTTGAGGCGAACGAACACAACAGCGATCTCTTCTAAGTACTCCTCCTGTGAAATAAACGAAGCCAGCTCATTCGTTCCGTCTCTAAGAGCCTTATCATGCAGACATAATGCTCTTAGCATGTTTCTTTCTAAGTCCTGCGAATCCTCCTCCTATGGAATTCGCTAGCGCTCCCAAAGACCAATCCAAGAAATTGAAGAGCTTCGAAAGTCCTAAAAATCCTTTAAATAGATGGTCAAATTCTGAAGACGTCCACCAGACCTTGGCCGACTGTAACGCCTGTCTGCGTGAGCTGTCTACTATACTGAGAAGTCCCCCTGGGAGGAGGCAGGTACTCCCAGGCCTAGACTTTCTCCAGTAGCGTACCATACTCCTGATTTAGAAGCCAACTTAGCTGGAGGAAAAACAAAAGAGTATTTTCCCGCTTCTTTCTCTCCTTCATCCAGTCATTCACCCGTTGAAGGGCCGGGCTTCTTCGCCGAAATTGACATCGTCATTTTCAGGAAAGAGGACTTCTTTGGAGTCTAGTCTTGGAAAACTGTGATAAGGGGGATAACGGAGCTGTCGGTTTAAATTCCCCTCAAAAACAGCAATAAGACGTGAAGTCAGAAACCTTATAATCCGAAGAAGGTTCCGTATTCTTTTCTTCAATTACTTGTTCAACTCTTCTTCCTGCTGAAGAAATGTCTTGTAAGTCCTCGTCGTATTGACGCGCTTCGTTGACGGACTAGCGTCCTGCCGCCTGCGTCCTGCGGCTACCGAGGCATCGGCGTCCTGCCGCCTGCGTCCTGCCGCCTCTCGATGTCCTGCCGCCTCGTCCTGCGTCCATCGTAGAAACGCCTGCTTCCTGTCGCCTGCGTCCTGCGTCCACCATTGGTCCCGCGTCCTGACGCTTGCGTCCTGCTTCTTCGGAAACTATTTTCCTCCTAGCGCCAGTGCGCCCTGCGTCCTCGGCGAACGCGTCCTTGTCTTCCCTTTTAGAAGACTTAATGGGAAGGAAATCGTCCTTACGCCTCGAAGATGGTTGTTCAGTAGCATCCCAAGACTTCACCAGCACTGCCAACTTGGACTGCATTTCCCGTAAGAAATGCTTCGTACTATCCTTTTGCATGGTAGACGACGAAGGATGAGGATTACGAGCTGGACTGCGACCTAAAGGAGAGCGAATCCTGTACTCTACCCGACGGAAAGAAATACGAGGGGAGGATACATAAGAAGATGGAGGCGATTCTCCCATGGAAATACCATGCCGAGACGGACGTATATCACCAGTGCGTCCTGCGTCCTCTCTAGTACGAAAAATCCTTTTCCTCTTGATCGGGCACTGCGTCCCCGTCTTCCGAGGATGACAACACCTCAGGACCTACTCCAAGCCTCCACTGTCTTGCGCCATGTCTCTCGATAGCAGTTGACGTCCTGAACGTCCATCTTGAGTGGGCGAGACACACATGCAATACCGACGTTCTCGCTCGGAAGTCAAACCTCCGAGGACGCACACTTCCCAGTTACGCCTTTTCGCGGCGAACTGCAACAGCCTGGGAACTTGCACAGGACTGTTCGAAGGGACGCCTGACCGTGACAATACCTCTCTCGCCTCCCTTCGACTGTCGACATGCTTCTCCCTTGGGTCTGGGAGCTTGACAGAGGTCTAGGTCTAGGAGCACGAGAGAGACGATCAGACGCCCCCTCCACTACACTTTAACTGACATCGAAAGCACTAACTTTATCTGTAAGTCGCTGTATCTGGTCGCCCATGGACGCAAGGGCAGCGAACACTTTCACAATATTTGTATCGTTCGTCTCCTCCGATACAGCAGCGGGCGCAGGAGATACCTGGGGAGAGGAACTACCAATTCACATTAGGAGGAGCTGGAGAGGAAATACAATCACTCCCTTTACTCGAAGAATTTGACTTTCTCACTACGAGAAACAGATCTCCTTACCCTCCTTTTCTCAAGTCTATCAACATATTTCATAAAGACCTTCCATTCCTTCTCTGATAAATTCTCACATTCAGTGCATCTATTCTCCCAAGTACACACATTCTCCCTACACTTTTTACAAACGGTATGAGGGTCGACCGAAGCTTTCGGCAATCTTACCTTACACCCCTCTTTTACACACACTCTAAACTACTTCAGAGTTCCATCAGACATCTTAAAGAACAATCCAAAGCGAATGCCAAGCTAACGTTTCCGAGTACAATACCAAAATCCAAGATCAGTCAGCAACGAGAATGAAAATTCTAGCAGGGAACCACCAACAATGTTGCCGGTTCGGCTGGCAGAGAAAATCTGGCCCAATTGGGAACGGTTCCTAGCGCTAGCGCCACGGTAACGGGGTGGTGGTTGCCTGAACTACTAATAGGTTACTAGCGATTGCCGCGAGTTTTGAAAATTTCTGCCAGGTGGAACAGAGAATATAGCTATATATATACCTGCCAGGTAAGTGTCATACATTAAACCTAAATATATATTTATTGCTACACAGACGCTTGTACTAGATGAAAATACACAAAAGATACACTGACCTGGTCCATCTTTTATGTACCTTGTCGTCAGCACTGATACAATATAAATAAAACCTACGAACTGCCACAGGTTGTACAAGAATAAGTATATATTCTTAACACTCTCTCCTGAAAGTTACAGAAAGAAAAAAATTATTTAAAACTGGAATTGATATTATTTATCATAGAATTGTCATTACTTCTCAAAAAATACCTACAATACAAGTCTTATAAGTGAAAATCTTACTTCTAGTAGGACAGATCCAGCTAAAAAAGGAAATACGTAATCTAAAGATTCGAATCTACCCTCAATGTGTCAAAGCAAGCATACCACTGAGTTACAAGGGCAGACCCTATTAGAGATCTTATTCAGCAATTTTGTTAATCACATAAAACAAAGGGAATTGTTCATGTTGGTGCAGTTTTGGACTGGGTCATTTGGGTTGTTCCTGAATACCATTGGTCAAATGAATGTTTCCAATTTTAAGATGAGGAAAAAATTACTTAAATATGGTATTCACCTGCTATCAGATTCATCATTCAATAACAATAAATTTGTTCATATTGCTTACAGTTTTAAATGCTTCATCAGCATCATCAGTTTTCTCAGTTTTTGTAAGTTATACTTACCATAAATCAAATACAAAAATAGTTTCACATCTGCACCTGCAAGTCAAAAATGCATTTTACATCCAGATCTGAAAGTAGTCAAGATCTTTTATATATCACGATCTGGAAGACAAAAAATGCAAAACACCCTGAACTCAGATGTTTAAGATACTGTATATCCTATCTGAGGCTATAGAAGATATACAGTACTGTACTTACTTCTTGCTGGCCAACCCAATTCTTCAGCTTGAATTTTCTCATAAAGTCCAGGATGGTCTTCCATTATGTCATGCGCTTCATCAGAAAAGTCTTCTTCATGGGTCCATTTGTCAAAATCTATCTGTAATTTGTGGAAATGTAGCAGTTACTCTGGTCAGATTCTGTTAAAAAGCATATGCCCTCTATGGGCATTCATTTAGTTACTGTAGCTTAATGTGTCACAGTCACAAAACAAAGGTCAACAGTTGCATGAACCATATGTCTAAAACCACAACATAAGGGGACAAATTTCACTACTAAATTCCTTCAAAAGAATCACTTCTTTCCTGCCCTTATATCTAAAAGGTGAGTTAAAATGTTAAGTCTATATGAAATCAACCTGAAAGAATTGTATCTAATCTACTCATAAGTAACACATTATTAGCCTATGCATTTTCAACTTTGACAAATAATAAATACAATATCTTCTCAACAAAACCATTAATTTTTACACAAGTGATGCAAAATCCTACCTTTAACCATGCTGGCTTCTTTGCATCCTCAAGAAGTCTTGGCCAAAATTCTGAGTTATACTTTTTTAGAGAAAACTCTACATTGCGGTCAAGAACACGATATCTGCTTGCCTGTAAAATAGAAGGAATTTTAATAATATTATAATGGAGTATCACCATCCAACACCTGATTTGATATGCAAATGCTACTGTTTGTTGCAAATAATACTTAACATGGTACCATCCGCAATGGCACTTACTTAAAAAAAGGCTTATCAGTCACTATGATTGAAGGTTTAAGTAAAATATATAGCTTTGGATCAAGTTGTGAATAAAGAGGAGAAATAATTAATAATCCCCTTCAAGACCTTAGGAACCATGTTTCTAAGAATTTATTTGAGAAAGACTAAAATTTTGACAACTGTATGCATGTGGTAATAAAAGACAATAGAGAGAGAATATTCAGTATGGTTACAAATGCAAAAATAGATTTAAAGATAAAAATGAAACTTGCCTAACCAGTGGATATGGCTACTTACATCTGTATCAATGCTTTTGTAGAACCTTAAGTTTAATCCATAATTTCTTTCACCTTGTGCTCCATTCCCAACAGCAAGGAAGGATAAAGAGTCAGACTGGAGATCTACATTTGGACTCTGAAATAAGTGATCGACTATAAAAAACAATATAAAGTACGCAGGTGGCATTTTTGTTAAAGCACAAAAAAGGGATCACACTACAATATAACATGTACTGATGAAAATATAGAATTGCATTAAATATAGAAGCTTCAACAATTTTTCATGTTTTACAAACAAATCCATTTAAGGTGGCACAATCAAAATATAAATTATAATAACAATCAAGTTATATCTTACAATAAGAAAGCAGCAGAATTTGAGTTTCATTATCACCATTAGTTACGTGGAATTCTTATTAACTATCAGTTTTTAGAACCAGTTCTGTTTCAAAGATAGATAAAAAGGACACCTTACATTTGTTCCTTTTCTTTTACTTTCCAGGGATTACTCAATACCTGTAGTTATCTCAGGTGAGTGAAATCAAAGGGTGGAGGCTTGGCTCCCACGATTGGGTTATATAGGTTAGTAAAGGTTATGTTGGGATGCATTCCTGGTATGTCTTTTTTCTGGCACATATTCAAGTATTTTTAAAATGACTTTTTAGTAAGGTTTTTGCAGGTAATCCTGTGATCTAATTTGTTGACTATTGGAATAAAATATGGTAAAGGGGCACAACAGTTGTGTAAGCTATTTCTACAACTCAGCCAGCTCAAAGGCATTTCAAAGATAAATTGTAACTGGGGTGAATCCTAACTTAACCTTAACCTAGGCACCATCTCACCTATATGGTCTTGCGGGTGAGGAAACTTGGCTCCCATTAATGTGATAGTGCAAAGCAGAACAATGTGTTACAATTACCTAGTATGCGGTATACCTACTAGGTAGTAGGTAGTATAACAAAATTATTTGAAAAATTTCTACTTCAGTACTGACCACCTGAGACAGGACAATGTGTCCTATATTAATATAATTGGGTAATCAAGATTGTATCTTTAATATATGCCAATGGGTCATACTATAGGGCTAGGTGCCGGCCAAGCTAACCTAGGGTAGTCTAACCTCACGTGTTTAGCTAGGCTATAGGCTAGTTAAGCTACGAGGTTTGGCTAAAAACCAATTAAATTGCCTTAATCTAGGTTATAAATGCATGGAGATCTCACTCTGTGCCTTAAACTTAGTTTAAATCGTAGTTTACCCAAATAATTATTTAGCTACATCATAAATAAGTTTAATTAGTAAGTATATCACGAGGAAAAACTACTTGTAGGTAGGACCTACTTGCACATTTCTCAACTCGATCCTCAGAGTTATGGTCGAATCAGTCTGCGCCCAATACACGAAGGGACTCAGGTGTTTATCCACTTCCATTTTGACCTAATTACTAATTCAAAATGGCACGACTAGTCAATTTACAGGTCAATCACAGACGACAATTCCCGACTGCCACTCTAAAGTGATTCCCCCTTCAATGTTTTGGTCTCGCTACTATCGTAGAATGTGTCCGATTTCATTGGCGCGTTCGGTTTAGGTCTGTTTTATAACTTTTATTTCGAGAATAGACAATAAAAAAGTATATTTTTATATCTAAAATAAGTTTTTAACACAAATTTACTCATAATATTTAGTATCAAGATGAATATATACTTATAAATGACTTTTAATATGATTAATTTAAGTAGAGATTGCATTGTATCGAACACACAAAGCTTTGACGTTTGTAGAGTCAGCTGTTTTTCGACGCCCTGACAATAATTCACATTTTCAGGATAAAAAAAATATTTCAGATGTTTAAATAAATGTTTAAAGAAAGAAACGTTTAAAGAAATATTTCAGATATTTAAATAAATGTTTAAAGAAATAAATGATTAGAGAAATATATCAATGTTTAAATAAATGGTTAAAGAAATAAATGTTTAAAGAAATAAATGTTTAAAAAAATATTTCAGATGTTTAAATAAATGTTTAAAGAAATAAATGTTTAAAGAATTATTTCATATATATTTAAATATATGTTTAATGAAAAAAAGGTTTAAAGAAATATTTCAGATGTTTAAATAAACGTTGCAGTGCATCAGCATATAATATATGCTGTATCCAAAAAGTTGAATAGTATTTGGGAATTGTTGTTAATTCTTAATTCTCTGGCTTCAGCAAGCCAAGATTTAATATTCTAATTAAAGCAAACTGGTCAAAAATGCACATCTGTCTTATTACGGGCTGCTCTAGGAGCAAGAGCCCGTGCTGGCATAAGGACAAAACAAAAACTGTCGTAAAGTATATATATGACACAATTAGTCGTAGTCTCTTATATTGATTTCCTTAGAAGAATATATATAGTCAGTCAGTAATGCCACATAAACTTCGCGTGTGAAATATACTGCGAATGTGGAGTGTACAGTGTATATGTATATTTGCGAATTAATTTATATTGAGAAAACGAGCAGGCATTCATTATATTTCCTTTGTAGCGATGCAGTCATGCTAATCTCGTATTCATTTAAAAGTTTTTTGGGGGTACAATCTAATAATTAACAGTCAAAAGGAATAGCTGATTAGTGACATTTCCATAATGAAAAAAAATAATCATAATCTCTTATTCGGTTTAGCTGGCGCTGGCATTAAATTTTTGCAGAGGGATTTTTGTTAAAAAGAAGATTTTTATGCCTGATTTTTTTTTATTCTTTTTTTTTTAAAGAACACCTTGCAATTCCTTTACTGAATCAGGCATAATGTGAAGACGTTTTAAATAAAAAAAAAGACAGAGAAGTTTTGAGTATAAAGGTGAAATTCGTGAAAGTTTTAAACATGTTTAAGAATATGCAGCATATGAATGACTATTAGTTTGGTGTAATATTAGGCCTTAAAGATGTAATTTAATAAATTTTCAATGAACTGCGGGCACAAGCTAGGGCAAGAGAGATATATGTATATAGGGGCAAGTTTGGAAGAAGAAAAATAACTTAAATTGAATTCTGTTTCGTTCTGTGAATTTCCCAAGCACAACAGTTCTTTCAAGATCAAAGGTATGTGTTTGGTATGCTAAGTTATTTCCTAAAGAAAATGCTTTATTTCAACGTATGTTATGGGAACGAGAATGAGAAAATAATTCACTATCGCTCGGCTGCGGCGGGAATCTGCTGGAACTTCAAAGGATCATATTAAATGGACTTCACGGACTTCAAAAGAGCTTCGCCAGCAGCAGCGGTGCAAATATAACGGTTTTTACACTAGCGACCACTAAAATATTCTCTCTCTCTCTCTCTCTCTCTCTCTCTCTCTCTCTCTCTCTCTCTCTCTCTCTCTCTCTCTCTCTCTCTTTCCAATAGAATCTTCGGTGGAGTCCATAGCAATTTATTAATTAACAGACAACCTCTGATATAAATGCTCTAGACACATGTCGGCTTCAGGCTAGTGGGCGTTCCTCTCTCCCTGCGTAGAGGTTACAGAATCGTTAGTATATTCCATACCGAATAATCGCTTAGCACCTGTATATACAGTCAGGATCAATAGCTTATTCAACAAAGGCCAATATGCTGCTGGGATGCACGTATAACAAAAGCTAATTGCTAAGTCAATAAAACGCGATGTATTAAATTATTATCTTCTCGATCTACAGACACCTAGGCATATAGGCTGCAGTTATGACACGGTCTAACGAACACGGCAGAAGAAGAAAGATGTTTCCTCATCCATGGATGTTTCCTCATCTCTTCATCCTCCTAATTTTGAAAGGTAAGATGGAGGAGGTAGCTTCCACATAAGTCACGACTCCAGATAACTTCAAACCAGTCGATTTGCTCTTAAATTGAAAACTCGTCAGCACGCAAAGTCGGTTTGGTTTGACTGGCTTATAATAAATAATAATAATGAATAATAATAATTTTATCTATACTCTACAGAAATTCGTCGTTCGGATGGCATATTGATCTTAAATCAATTGCCATCGGAAAACTCGACCAAAGGCAGTGTTGCTCATGCATACGATGATTGTTCTGACAGCAATGGCAGCGATCACCATCTGAATAGAGCTATTGTGTATTTCGTGACAGGACTCCAGCCTTCAAACCTCCACGTTGTGTTTGAGGAAAGAACAGGTGAGAGAGAGAGAGAGAGAGAGAGAGAGAGAGGAGAGAGAGAGAGAGAGAGAGAGAGAGAGAGAGAGAGAGAGAGTAACAATAACTGTCCAATGTTCCCCAAAAGTTGACAAAAACAAGGTAGTACTGCTATTTAATATTGACTTAATATTTTTTAAAAAAGGTCCATATATACTATATATATGGATATATATAAATATATATATATATATAATATATATATATATGTATATATATATATATATATATCTATATATTATATAATATATAGATATATAATCATAAATATATATATAGATACATATCATATATATATATAAAATTTTATTATTTAACACATTTATTAATATATTTATCTATATGTTTCACGCCCTCAAGACCCCTGTTTACTGGACGCCCTTTGGCGCTCTGGTACGCCCGCACAGGTCGTGGGCGGGCCAAACCTCCTGAAGGCCACTTTTGGGAGGTCGACCTACGCCCTGGCCCAACAATACGTCCTAATTGGTGGGATGTCTTGGATTACCTCGACAATAACGATGGTTTGTTTTGGTTACAAATGAGAATCCATCTCTCTCCCTCTCCTCTCTCTCTCTCTCTCTCTCTCTCTCTCTTCTCTCCTCTCTCTCTCTCTCTATATATATATATATATATATATATATATATATATATACATATATATGTATATATATATATATATATATATATATATGAATATATATATATATATATTATATTATATATAAAGGTTTTTTTGCCACGAAGGAAAAAAATGAAAGAGCGAGTTAGCCGAGTACTTTCGGTCCTATTCGGACCCTTTACTGAGGCATGCCTCAGTAAAGGGTCCGAATAGGACCGAAAGTACTCGGCTAACTCGCTTTTTCATTTTTTTCCTTCGTGGCAAAAAACTTTTATTATACATAGCATCACGTTTTATATACTTCGTGATCAAGTTATTCATATATATATATATATATATATATATATATATATATATATATATATATATATATATATATGTTTATTCCTCTCTTTATCTCTCTTTCTTTCTCTCTCTCTCTCTTGCCATCCATTTTTCTTCCATTTCGCCCCCCATCTCTCTCTCTCTCTCTTCTCTCTCTCTCTCTCTCTCTCTCTCTCTTTATCTTTCTTTCTTGGTCTGTCTGTCTGTCTGTCTGTCTGTCTGTCTCTCTCTCTCTCTCTCTCTCTTCTAGACTCGATGAAATAGAATATAAAGGCTTTATTTCACCTGTAAGATATATAACGACATACAGGAAGCTACAGATAGAACACCTTACTATAAGCTCATTTGCATAAAAGTTTTATTATAAGTTACGGAGACGTTATCGAACTTAGCTAATTTATTTTCCTTTTTTTTAGGCTAGAGAAAGGTATAGCGCTGGTAAAATGAACGCTATGGTAAGGATTAACTATTTTTTTGTCTTTCTTGAAAGATCTGGAGTTAATATGAATAAAAAGAGAATATAATTGAAATATGATTACTTAAGAAGATATATATGTATATATATATATATATATATATATATATATATATATATATATATATATATATATATATAAAGAATTAACTCAAATAAATGAGATATGGATAAGATTAATGATAAATCAATTAAAAAAGAATATATATATATATATATATATATTATATATATATATATATATATATATATATATACTTATATAAATTTTACTGCTAGGATATAAAAAACCAAATTTTACAAAATCATAAGATAAAACTGAAGACTCTCTCTCTCTCTCTCTCTCATTTTTACGCGCTTTTATATACTGTTAAAACAACCAGCGTGCAATATATATAACATTTAGACCAAGTCCCAATTCTAATCATACAAACTGAATTCGATATAAATGTAAAACGAGCTTTCACCTAATTAAAAAATTACAATATATATATATATATATATATATATAGATATAATATATATATATATATATATATATGTGTGTGTGTGTGTGTGTAATATATATTTGTTTATAAGAAAACGAAATGGATATGGGTCCTCAGCGCGTCAGCAGAATCCAAATCTTTCAAAGACCTTTTGTCGGAAGTGACGAAGGTGCTGACGGAGGGAATGCGAGGAATACTTCTACGTATTACACAGGGCATCGGTGATAGAAGACAATTTTATAGCAGGTATTGTACTGATTTTATCATTTGTTTTGTTTTAAAACTGAGAGTCGCTTTTCGCTGGGCCTATACTGGATATCGTCTAGCCTACGTATAAACTTGTTGAGCGTTGCTTTTCACTAGACCTATGTTGGGTTTTGTTCAGCCCAAAATGGTTGTTTTTCTTTAAAATAGGTCTATATTGGACGTTTTTTTTTTTTTTTATTTTTTTTTTTTTTACACTAAACTGGTTGAGAGTCGCTTTTCGCTAGACTTATACCAGCTGGTGTTTTGCCTAAACTGGATGACCTTCGTTTTTCACTAGAACTATGCTAGATAATGTTACGTCCAAATTGATTCTACGCAACGCATGATTTTATTTACCAGGAACATTCATTACATCACGATTATTATTTTCGCTTTTTGTTATTTCGCTATTCGTGGTTCTATACTGTGGTTCCACCATTTGTTTGTATACCATAGGTCTATCGAAATCGGAAGTATGAACGTCCGTGGCGACGGAATATGGCAGCTGCAACCAGCAGCAACCTTGACTGTAGGAGATGAAAGGATTCACGTCCAAAAACCTCTCTGGCCCCCTCCCCCTCTCGACTTGTTCGGGAGGCTGGTACGCATGAGCATAGTCACGGTAAAGACGAATTTTCAAATCTTTTTTGATGACGTAGCATGAGCCCCTGAAGGACTTGAGTTGGGTGCCTCAAGAGTTGATTTTTTTTGGAATTGTGCCCCATCAGGATTTGGGTAGATTATTATTATTATTATTATTATTATTATTATTATTATTATTATTATTATTATTATTATTATTATTATTATTATTATTATTATTATTATTATTTTCGTATTGGACTTGGGGTCACAAACTGTTTTTTCCTTTTGCCTAATCTGAAGTCATAATTTGTTTTGTGTTTTAACGTAACCCCGAGATGACAGTTTGTGTCATATTTTCACGTAACCTGGGTTCTCAGTTTATCTTGTGTTTTCACATAACTTGGGGTGGTCACATTTCATGCAGTCTTGTCACGTAACCTTGGGTCACGATTTGTGTCTTGTTTTCACGTAACCTTGAGTCACGGTCACCTATCAAAAATACTCCATCCATCCTCTAAACCAAAACACGGCGATCTCTCCTTCCTCTCACGAGCAGAAGCCGACGGTTTTCGAGTACGAGGAGGGCCAAGATCCGGGGAAGGCGGGAGGGTATGCCCCCGACCTCCTGCGTGCAATTGAGAGGAAGTTGAATTTCACGAAGCGGATTCTCCTGACGGAGGGATTTGGGACTTTGCTCGCTAACGGTTCGTGGGACGGCATGGTCGGCGTTCTCGCCAGAAGGGTGGGTTTTAAGAGAGAGAGAGAGAGAGAGAGAGAGAGAGAGAGGAGAGAGAGAGAGAGAGAGCGAGAGAGAAGAGAGAGAGAGAGAGAGAGAGAGAGAGAGAGAGAGAGAGAGGTAAAACCATTATTTCCCAAGGTTATGTATATCTATATAACATACCTTATAATCCATAATTTTTAATCATGTACTAATTTCTGAATCACAAGGCATCAGTCACATTACTCCCTGTATATTTTCAATCTTCCATAATAATAAATTCAATAAAGAGAATAAAACGTCTGCCAGCATCCCTTAACTACTGTCGTTAAATCTTAAATTACCCACAATGCCAAAACAATAAAAAAACGTAATTATCAAGTGACAACTTAATACAACCAGCTATTTTTCTTTGGTTAGTTCTATCAAAATCTATCTCCTTCAGGAAGCAGACATCGCGCCCATAGACTTTTCACTCCTTTCCCTTGGTCAATTTCATTAAAACCTGCTATCTCCTTCAGGAAGCAGACATCGCGCCCCTAGACTTCACGCCCGTCTATTCCAGAACCTTGGTCGTAGACTTCGGGTTGGTCTACAGCACCGACAATGTCATCCTGATCTCGAAGGCTCCTTCGATCTTTATCAAGCCCTTCATTCTCCTGCAGATTTTTAGTCCCTTCGTGAGTCTTCTCAAGAATTACTTGTAGTTTTAATGCTGAAGAATATGTCTTTATATATATATATATATATAATATATATATATATATATATATCTATATATATATATATATATATATATATATATATATATATATATATATATATATAATTATTATTATATGTTGCTACTTTCAAAACGCAAATATCCCCTCTTTGTCTGTATAAAATGTTAGAAAAGAGTTTTGCAACATTTTTTCAGATTCCTTAGCTAGGATGTCTTAAAATGTGTGTTCAGATTTCGCCTAACATAATGTAAAACAGTATATAATGTAGAATGTAAAGAAAGAGAGAGATTATCTTTGTCCTTTCAAAGCTAGAGTTGTTTCCCTATTATGTCAACGCCTTGTGATAAGAGACCCCGAAGTTTCTGCTTTGCTTTCCTAATCCGTCAACACGTTTGATTAGAGATCTCGAGGTCTCTGTTATGTTTTGGGAATTCTGTCATCACGTCTGATAAGGGATTTCTGTCTCAATCGAGTCGTGTCTTTGTTGAGCAGACTGGTTTCATACACGTATGTCTTTGCCGAATGTCACACGTAGATTTCACGATTTTTCTGTAAAGTTATATAATTTTAGATGCTTCTAGAAAGGATTGCATCATCTTTCGCATGCCCAAAACGTTTTGTGCCATCTCCACCGTCCAGTTTCCGTGAGCAAAAGATTTCATTCAGGCTTAATTCCTCAGAGCGTTCAGGCATCTCTCTCTCTCTCTCTCTCTCTCTCTATCGCACGGCACTTTTGATTTAAAAGTAATGTAACGATTTAATACTTACTGAATGGTCACTCGTAACTCGTAAACTTCAGATTTGATATTTCTTAGAGTTATTTAGTATTATTTAGTGCTTTTTGTGGAATCTTAACAAACATTGTACAAGTGTGTAACGACGCCTTTTATTTTCATTTGAGAAATATTGTGAATTGTGGTGAATTTTTGAATAAGCTGCAGCAGAGAGAAAATTGGTAAAGGTAAAGTGTTTTATATTTTTTTATTAGTTGCAACTAATAACTAATAGTAACAGTGGTTTGGTAAAAACTAATAACTAATAGTAACAGTGGTTTGGTAAAAACTAATAACTAATAGTTACAGTGGTTTGGTAAAAATTTAAACTAATATTTACAGTGGTTTAATGAACAATTTACACTTTTACACATTGCAAATTTTTGTGTTTTGTGTTTGTTTCATTTGAAGTGCATTTATCCATTTTCTTATTGAAGTGTGTCTTTTTATTTTATATTCTGTGTGAATAGTGCTTTTACAATTTTGGTATTTCCACATTTTTCTGTGTTTTCATTTGCATTCACAATTTAATTAACTTAGTTATTTTCCTTACTTAATCGTTGCACATTTAATTGAATTTAACACTTGTGAATTAATTTGCATTTACTTAGAATTCTTTTCAAGTTTTATTGTTGTTTAGCACTTGTGAATTAATTTCCAAATTTAAGTTATTACCTAACACTTTTCAATTTCAATTGAACGAATTTTCTTGAATTTTGTGATCAATTAATTTTGATTTAATTTTACTTAATCAATTTAAGAATTCATTAAACTTTACTTTGTTTTCAAGTAACAGTAATTTTCCCTGATTTTGAGAATGTCACTTACAATTTTGAGTTTGATAATAAATTTTTGTATTTAAAATTTTTATAAGTGTTTTCATTTAAACCAGTATATTTATAAGATTTGCTTAGGTAGAAACATAGAGTGGTAATTGATCTGTTTTCCTTCTATTTACTTGAAGTGACTTAGAACCAGGGAAGTACTTAGACTTATGAAATCAGGGAAATACTTAGACTTTTAAAGTTATTGATGGAGCGATGCCCTTTGATTAATTTGATTACCCGAGATTACCTCACACCTGTTTTGATGAACTTAGTCTGATTTTCTGCTATACTGGTAAGTTGTTTAAGGGATCACTGTTGCTTTAGAGTATTCAGTCGTTTAGTACCTGTGATGAAGGTTCAAGTGTCTGGCTGTTGTGAGGTAACAATTAATGAATGGTAAGTGTAGTAACCAGAGACTTGGCACTTCGTCATAACTATATAATATTATATATATATATATATATAGTCTATATATATCTATATATCTAATCACTCGTATCTTCACATTGATTAGATAATTGTCTACTGGCTGTTAATATGCGGTTGGTCTGTATGAAATTAAGTCTCTAGTATCTAATCGTATTTTTTCAGAACGTGATATAGAATCTCTTCACTTAGTAGTGATGGGTAACTGGGTACAAGCGACAAGAAACTATATATACGAACGTATTTAATCAAATTTCATGTATTTTTCATTTGCTTTAATGAATTCACACAAGAAAAACTAACAAAGATTTTCGCCTCCTAGTACATTCATACGCGCATACATACATTCATATATTCTTCTCACATTCACACATACATTCGTACACATACTTCAGTTTCCTTAATTATAATCATAAACATACTTTTGCATATACTTTTATTCATACATGTATCCATAAAAAAATATTTATCGCGTACCTCGACCTTTTCATACTGTCATACAGCAATATACAAATGCACACGCATGTTTACAAACATACTAAAGCACTTCACAAACATGCTCAAACATACCTACTTATTCCTATTTATAAAAATATAACCCTGAACTATGCCGTACCATCAAATGAGTATTTTGCTCTTTGAACCCCATACAGAAATTCTCTAATAATAAAAAACTTATAACCTTTATATTCCTCCTATTTCAGGTGTGGGCCTGCTGGTTATTCACGGGCATCATAACAGGTGTAATGATAACACTCAGCTCGGGAACGGAAGCAGAATTGCGTTACGAAAAAGGCAGGCAACGGGAAAATGTAACACTGGGAAAGGTCGCCAAATATTGTTGGGCGTCGCTCACGATCTTCGTGTATCAAGGTAAGTCTTTGAAAAGGACTTACGATTCTTGTTGGAGTTATATTCTTCGTATAATTAGGACAACAAAATGATGATTTTCTTTTGAGAGTAGTAATGTAGGGAACAGTTTAATTTCATTATGATATATGTATGTAAATATCCTAGGTTTTGATTAAAATATGACGAGAAATTTAAGCCAACGAATCATCGGTCTACGTCTTGGGGATTTTGTGTTCGTATGAAATCGTAAATCTTACGTAGAATTACGACCACCAACTATATATTTTATGTAGAATGTTATGTACAAAACCGCGTATTTATTCCTCCTAATATGTATACAAATCCCCAAAGATTTTTATTATGGATTGATTGAAATTTGAGCCAACGAATCATCGATCTATGTCTTTGGGAATTTTTGTTCGTATGAAATCGTAAATCTTACGTAGAGTTACGACCATCAACTGTATATGCCATGTAGATAATAGTAACTTATAAAACCGTGTATATATTCCTCATAATATGTCAACAAATCCTATAGGATTTTAATAAGAATTGACTGAAATTTAAGCTAAAGAATTATCGGTTTATGTCTTTGGAAATTTTTGTTTGTGGGAAAGCGTAAATCTTACGTAGAATTACGACAACCAACTGTATCTTTTATGTAGAATGTTATGTACAAATCTGTGTATATATTCCTCATAATATGTATACAAATCCCCAAGGATTATTATTAAGGATTGATTGAAATTTGAGCCAACGAATCATCGATCTATGTCTTTGGGAATTTTTGTTCGTATGAAATCGTAAATCCTACGTAGAATTAGGGCCATCAACTGTATACTTTATGTAGAATGTTACGTACAAAACCGTGTATATATTCCTCATAATAGGTATATAAATCTCCAAGGATTTTAATAAGAATTGATTGAAATTTGAGCCAACGAATCATCGGTCTATGTCTTTGGGAATATGTGTTCGTATGAAATCGTCAGTCTTACGTAGAATTAGGGCCATCAACAGTATATTTCATGCAGAATGTTGTGTAGAAAACCGTGTATATATTCCTCATAATATGTATACAAATCCCCAAGGATTTAAATAAGAATTGGTTGAAATTTAAGCTAAAGAATGATCACTCTGTCTTCGGGAATTGTTGTTTGTATGAAATCGTAAATCCTACGTCGAATCAGGACCATCAACTGTATATTTTATGTAGAATGTTACGTACAAAACCGTGTATATATTCCTCATAATATGTATACAAATTCCCAAGGATTTCAATAAGAATGGATTGAAATTTAAGCTAAAGAATTATCGGTCTATGTCTGCGGGAATTTTTGTTCATAGGAAATCGTAAATCCTACGTAGAACTAGGGCTACCAACTGAACATTTTATGTAGAATATTATGTAGAAAACGGTGTATATATTCCTCATAATATGTATACAGATCCCCAAGGATTTTAATAAGGACTGAAATTTGAGCCAACGAATCATTGGTCTATGTCTTAGGGAATTTTTGTTCGTAGGAAATCGTAAATCCTACGTAGAATTAGGGCCACAAACTGAACATTTTATGTAAATGTTATGTAGCAAACCGTGTATATATTCCTCATAATATGTATACAAATCCCATAGGATTTTAATAAGAATTGATTAAAATTTGAGCCAACGAATCATCGGTCTATGTTTGGGAATTTTTGTTCGTAGGAAATCGTAAATCCTACGTAGAATTAGGGCCATCAACTGTATATTTCATGTAGATAATAATAGGTAAGAAACCGTGTATATATTCATCATGATGTATGTATATAAATACCAAGATTTTAATAAGAATTGATTGAAATTTAAGCCAACGAATCATCGGTCCATGTCTTTGGGAGTTTTTGTTCGTATGAAACCGTAAATCCTACGTAGAGTTACGACCATCAACTGTATATTTTATGTAGATAATAGTACGTACAAAACCGTGTATATATTCATCATGATATATATATGTAAATCCCAAGGATTTTAATAAGAATTGATTGAAATTTAAGCCAACGAACCACCGGTCTATGTCTTTGGGAATTTTTGTTCGTATTAAATCGTAAATCCTACATAGGATTAGGGCCACCCAGGGACTGACTGGGAATAAATTTCGGCCCAGGACTTTTGATGTTGACCGGCCCACTTGAAGATGGAGCTAAATAGAGTGGGGAGGTATATCTTGAAATGAAAGTAAACATTTGATGGGAAGCAGGCTACACACGCGCGCACACACTCACACACTATATATATATATATATATATAATTTAATTGCGATGGGTCGGATAAACGGCTTGGGAAAAAAACACATGCAGGCATAACTAAAGGAATTACTTTTATTTTAGATTATCAAAATATTCTTTAATAGTTCACTCTTGGACGCTACTTTGTCAATTATTAAATCATTATCGAGAGACATCAATATATCCCTCTCTACTGTCATTAGCATAAACTCCTGGAGGTGTTCCTGTGAGAGTCTGCTTCTTAGACGATTTTTTATGAATTTCGAGGTAGAAAACCTTCTCTCACAGGAAACTTGACTAACTGATAAGGTCAGGAGATACTTGTAAGCAAGGCCAATTATATGATAGGCATCAGTTAACAAGTTGTAGTATCTGGTAACAGCAGACTGGACAATTCTTACATGATGAACATTTCGTTGTCTCATGACTGTCTTCATTTAAATAAGACTCGTGTTCATCCTCATCATTTATATCTCTAACGGTGTAGTCTTCTAAGGGTGGATTTTTCAATTTTTCCCAGTGTGTAGCTAGACTCCTTAATTCCAACTTCAAGTTTTCAGCTGTTGCCCGGCTGTCGAACTTAAGCAATGGCTTACTGAGTTCTTTAAATGAAGACTCATACTCTTCAATATTGCTGTTCTTCAGCTGATCAAAATTTCTTGGGTCTAGAATCGATAAATCGTTGTAAAGAGTCCCATGAGAAAGAAATCGATCACTGAGGCTCTGTGTGACTGTCCGATATGAGAGAGGCGTTGATGGCGAGAACTTTTGTTTTCATTCACCCAAATAATCATTCGCTTATAAGATTCTCTGATAAATACTGCAATATTATTCAATAAGTTGAAAAGAGAGGCACTTGCTATTACTGCTCCAGTTTTTTTTTGCCAGTGCTAAATTCAAAACATGTGCATAACACCATACATGAACTTGATTGGGTGAATGGGAAGAAGGGAAAGCAGAGAATCCCTTATAATACCCCTGCTTGTCGGAAGCTCCATCTGTGGCATTACCAATGCAATTGCTTACATCCAGTTCAAGTTTTTCTAGGACATTCTTCAAAATTTGAACAAAATACTCTCCTGTAGTTGCTTCACAATTTTCACAACTGCAACAAGTCTGTCATGAATAACATCTGTGACATACCTAAGAACAACAACACCCTGGTCCTGCGAGGTAATATCCTGTGTTGTATCAATCTGCCCAGAGAACATTTTAGCTTTACGAACTTCACTAGCAATGGATTCTTGAATAATCTGCTGAATTGTACTTAAAATATTATTAACAGTAGTCTTAGACAAAAAGCTGACAAAAGAACCTCTGCCCTTTGACTTGGTCTGCTGCATTCTTTTGCTCTTTTCCAAACATTCAGTTAAGTGGTCTTTCATGCATATATCATATTTTCCCAGGAGAATTATCAGTTCTAAAAAGTTACCATGGTCAATGCTTGGATCATCCAATGTATAACAGGCTTCTGACTGTGTACCCCTATAACTAAGCCCCCTCTTCCCATCAATTATTCTTTGCAATACCATACGCCTCTTTCTAACTTGTTCCCTATGTAGCAATATTTGTTTGCCACCTAACAAATGCCTTATATCTGACTCAGAAGCTCTAAGTAAATATGGCTCTGCACAGTGCTTGAGTAAAGAGCTTTGATCGTGTAGCTCTACTCGTTGATAGACATGCTTCCAATCCTTCATTCCGCTAATAAATATATTCTTGTCAGAAGTATTAGCAAAAACAATACAGATGTAGCAGTATAACATGTGACTTTCTTCACTGCATGAAAGCCATTTCCTATTTGTACCATACTTACAGTGAAAAACTTTTTGTAATATTGGATTTGTTGATGGTTGCTTTTGGTGAAATTTGAAAAATGATGGATAATCGTCTACATTTTTTGGTCTCGTAGAGTAATCCAGCTCAATAGGTTTTTCTTTGCAGCATGCTATCATTGATGTGCCCTGACTTAGCTGGCCTATTTCATGCTCATGAAACAGAATAACACTGTAGTTTTCTAAAACATTTAGGCAACTCTACCTGCAGCCTGCTATGGATCTGTATATACAATACATCAAGAGTGCCTCCAGATCATTAGCAAAATGACCTTGATCTTATACTATAATTCCCCTGCATTTCCTTCATCTTATGGAGAGTTTGAAAACCCCGAATTTGGGCAGGCTCAGGCTGTATGTCTAAGAAAAATCTGAAGTATTTGCATATGCATATGCACAGACTTTTTTTTTGGCTTTAAGATAAGGTAAGCTATTCAAAATTAGGAATATCCTATCTATACATGCTAGTTTAAGTCTACTCACATGTAGATGCAATCTTGCAAGAGAATTATGACAGGGTTGTAACTAGAGCCTAACTTTTTTTTAAATTACTAACATATTCAGATGGAAAAGATGGCATATTGTATACTGGCTGATGGTTGATAAAATTATCGGAACAATCATTTATATGGACTTTTAAAGATTACTCTCTTGCAATGGCTGCATTAAGGTGTGCTGGCGATGAGATTCATGTCCCGCCCCTCTCTCCCCCCACCCCCACCTCTCTCTCTCTCTCTCTCTCTCTCTCTCTCTCTCTCTCTCTCTCTCTCTTTCTGTTTTTTATCCAATTCTATTCTCTTTGTTCCCCTATTCTTCAGATTTTTAAGTTTTCTTTTTAACTTTTTATTTTTTTATTCTTCTTTTTATATATTTATAATTTGTTTGTTTTTTTTTTTTTACTATAGACCGGCCCACAGGCCCCTTTTAACCTCCGGCCCAAGGGGAACAGTCCCCTTTCTATAAATGGCCAGTCCGTCGCTGGGGCCACCGACTGAATATTTGTTGTAGAATTAGAAAACCGTGCATATACTCCTCGTAAATATATAAATCCTCAAGGATTTTATTAAGGATTAAAAATTATATACAAAAATTTGAGCCAATCCAACCACGCACCTTCGCAGGTAGTTCCTGGTGGCCTCGAGGCGCCACAAGTCGCCTGTTGAGTGGAGTTCTGATGCTCATAGCGATCGTCTTTGGGTCGGTCTACAGCGGTTCCATCACTGCGTTCTTGGCAATACCGTTCAGGTCAGTTGGTTATCTTATTTGACTGAGAGTTCCGTTTAAATGCGATGTAGTTGAGTCGTTTGGGAAACGTGGGTTTCTCCTTGTAAAAATTACGGCATTTTGGTCCCTTAAAATATTTGATAATGTACTTTACGTCTAAAATAAATCACCTACATTTTGTTGTATTTTAAAATACGACCATAAACGACGTAGAATTAATTAATAAGCAGAGACGAATAAAGATAAAAAATCAAACAAATAAATATATGAATAAGCGAGAATATAACCCAGTTAACAGAATAAAAGAAACAAATAAAGGATAAAAATACAATTCAACAAGGAATACACTAGTACTACTTCTTGTCTCGAGGGGGTGTGTTCAGTTTAGCACAACGTAGCTAGCATAAAACCGCTGCAGCTCGTTGCAAGTTACTATTTTTGGCAAGAGAGAAGTTAGACCCCCACGAGATAATTGAATCTCTCTTTTCGGATTTTTTTTCCGAAATTAAATTGTCCATTGGAATATTTCCTAATAATTAAAAAGATAAATGGTAGAATTTTAAAAAGGGTTAATTCAGTCTACGTTCTCCTCGAAACTATAAAAAGTTCTAAATGGTTTTCTTTGTAGAAATGGTCTGGGAATAATTAATTTACTAGATTCTACATATTTTTCCTTTTGTGAATGAAGATGCTGAGTTCTGGAGAGAGAGAGAGAGAGAGAGAGAGAGAGAGAGAGAGAATGGTACTAACTACTTCTTCAAATTGTAAAGGGTATTGTGTTAGCTCGAAGTTTACCACATGAAATCTTACACACACACACACACACACACACACACACACAGAGAGAGAAGAGAGAGAGAGAGAGAGAGAGAGAGAGAACATTTTCCTTCTATTAGAAAAAAAATTCTTAATATTTTAAGGCAGTTTATACTTTGTTGCCTGAATAACAACAACAACAACAACAACAACAACAATAATAATAATAATAATAATAATAATAATAATAATAATAATAATAATAATAATAATAACAATAATAATAATGATAAACCTTCTTAAGAAATTTAGCCTAGAACTCAGAAACTAAGATAAAGCATATATCTTGTTAATAACCAACGTATTTTATAAGGGAATTACTTCATTATACTTGAAACTATACTTAAAAATCAAATGACTGTCAACGCACAGGATACAAAGTGACCTAGGTTGACCTCTGACCTTCGCAATCTAGCTGGGAGTCTCCCGGTGTCGAGCGCATAAAATACGAAAAAGTATTCGGAATTTATATCATCATTCGTAAACTGCCAACGAGAGAGTATGAATGGGATGACACTCCTTATCAGTAATTTCCGAACCGGAATTTTATAGCGAATGAGGAGTTTCTCTCTCTCTCTCTCTCTCTCTCTCTCTCTCTCTCTCTCGGTTTCGTTCTCTCTCTCTCGCGGTTTTGTTCTCTCTCTTCTTCTCTCTGACTCTGTGTACGTCTGTGCAAATCAAACGCTGATGGTACCACACACGCATATAGGCCTACACGTACATATGTACTACATACAGCCTATAATAATGTAGCTAATATTGTTTCCCTCTCTATCTGGATGTATATACACACACACATAGGCCTACACATATTCTTGAATATCAACCTGCATAATGTAGCTTACAGAGCACACGATTTTAAGCATTTACTGTCTCTCTTCCCCTCTCCCCCTGTATGTTTATACAAATCAGATGCTGGTGGTACTACACACAGGCATAGGCCTACATACTACACATACATACAAACATGCATACTAGCTTATATAGCTCAAGAGCTTAAGTGGACATGGCACGTATACATAAAAGCAAGCGAACACTTACACAACTGTACGCATCTATATATACGTATATATATATATATATATATATATATATATATATATATATATATATAAATTTATTTATTTATTTATTTATTTACTAAAAGATCTCAGCCGGTGAATTCTCTGGATGATCTTGTGGCAACCGATATCAAGCCGGCGTTCAGAGAGGGAGCCAGTACTTACAATTTCTTTGTGGTAAGTTAAATTTATCTTTATTACTCTATATGCTAACTTTAGACGTGGCATAGTTTAGAATTACCGTTTCACTACTCAACGCTCATCGTACACTGTAAAGATAATACTTCAACAATATCTCATAAGGTCATACTGAAAAATTTAGTCTTAAAAAATTAGCGAGAATTTATTTCCGCGAATAAAAACCCTCGTAACTATTCTGAGAACAAAAACCCGAGTCCAAAGAACTCCCTGAAGGAATTTGAGCAACGCGTGGACTTCATGTCAACAGGAACAGACGGAAGGAGTCCTAGGGAAAGTGAAGGCTCGTATGACGTCCTTCACTGCAGCCCAAGTCGCCTCTTGGGAATTCTTCAGAGACATCGCTCGGGGCAGATATGCTCTAATAGGTGAGGAGTCTCCTCTTTCTCTCTCGTGTATGTAGTATGTTTTTATTAATAGTCTAAATTACCAGAGGAAATGTAACCTACATTAATATGCAAATGTTTCTCGGCAATATATAACGTTTCAAACAACTTCGGTCTAAGTCTACCCACAGGAATTAGACAAACATTACTCTTTCTAAACCTTGCATATGGTACTATAGGCCTAATATAACAATATCTCGTTAATAACATAAATAACGCATGGAAACGTAACCTATATGAATATATTCGGTGAAATTTCTCAGAATCATATAACTTTTCAAGCTACTTCGGTCTACGTCTACCCACCGGCATTAGGCGCAGCGACTCTCCAGTCTTATAGGCCTATATTACAACAACGATATTTCGTTTCACTACCTTATATCATCCTCCTCTTCCAGATACATCAAGCTCTGCTTTAGGAATCAGCGCAGGATTTGAGAAAGTAGGCCGTTCCTGCCTGTTCCACCCGGCACGCGAACCAGTGAGACTAGACTTGGACGCCTTCGCTTTTCCGAAGAATAGTCCCGTCATCTACCAGTTTGATGAGACGTAAACAAAAAAAAAAAAAAACTTGAGTCTTCCCTATTTTTAATCATTTTGGGCAAATTTAATCTCTTGAGGAAGTAATTTGTCAGGATAAATGACTGATTTGACATTTTATATTTATTTTTTGGGGTAATATCTTAATTAATAAGGTTTAATTTAAAAACAAACTCAAGTGCGAGGATAATTACAGTCCTTGTTCAATTTTCACTCAATAGATGACGTTTGTTCAGCTTACTTTAGCCTGTCATGTGTAAATGAATATAATTTGTTTTTATTTCCTTTACGTCATCGATTGTGGAAGCAAAATGATAAAGATTTAAAGGAAACGGGAAAGACGATATATATTATGAGATCTTTAAGCTGTAGAGCAGAGTACTAGAACAAACGTTAGGCCTATCTAGGAGGGCGTGGTTTCCATTACATTACAGTTTCTCCGCGTATTCCTCTGCGTTATCGATTGATAGTGAAGTTAATGTACAAAGATCTGCAGGTCACAAAAAGCTAATTCCTGTTCTATAACATGAGGTCTTCAGGCTACAGAGCTTGAGTATAGCAAACGTTAGGCCTGTATGTGGGAAAGCGTAGTTTTAAAAGAAACCATAACTTTTCCTGCATTTATTCACGCACCATTTTCTTTCCACGGCTCCTTTTTTCAGAATGAGATGGCTTCGAGGTTACGGGATCATTCAGTATATGAAGAATCAATACTACAAGAAAGCCTGTGACGCAGTGGCGTACTCCGATCAGCCAAAACCTCTCAGCGTTACGCAGGTATACCTAATAAACCAAAAGACGGCCTAACTGATTGATACATTACAGTGTACCAACAATGCGAGCGAGCGAGCTTAGGTAGTATAAGATATTCTCTTATTATAAGATATTCTCTTATAATTAGTCAAAATCATCATATCAATAGTACTATGACCAAGGTAACTGATTCTATGTAGTCCATATAGGTCTATAGCTTTCAATGTTTCATGGAAATACGTCATAGAAACGTATAACTTTGTTTGAATGATCTAGAGTGAGCTTTGATATATTGTTAAATAAGCCGTTATTTCGATAATCCCTTATAATTAGTCCCAAATCGTCATATCAATAGTACTATGACCAAGGTAACTGATTCTATGTAGTCCATACAGGCCTATAGCTTTCTTGCCCGGCTACATTAATGAAATCTTCACTTATCTTACAATTTTTCTGCTCTTTCCTTAGGCACAAGGCGCCTTCTACGTCATATCAGTGGGCCTGGGAGCCGCGTTAGCCGCCTTCTTGCTGGAGTTTTTTGTTCATAGGTGCAGTGATTCAGAATAAAATGGCGTCTCTTCAGTGTGACTTAACGGAGGATGGTTGACTAAACTTACGACGAGGAATTGTTCATATTTTGTTCAGTTAATATGTTTTGTTGAGTCTGAATGAGAGTTTTAGCCTAATTAACTGATATTTTTTTAATACCGAGTGGATAAAGATGTTCTCGTGTTGAGGCCTTGAGAGAGAGAGAGAGAGAGATGAGAGAGGAGAGAGAGAGCGAGAGATTTGAGAGAGAGAGAGAGACGGAGACGAGAGAGAGAAGGAGAAGGAGAGAGACGATAAATTATATATATTATTATATAATAATCATATTAGATATTATTAGATAACTAGACATATATAATATTATAGTATATAAATATTATCTATATATAATAATATATATAGTATATACAATATATATATACAGTATATATATATATATATATATATATATATATATATATAGAGAGAGAGAGAGAGAGAGAATAGAGAGAGAGAGATAAAACCACAAGCAATTTCATTATAAATTATGACTCACCCACGCCAGTTTTGGCGATTTGAACGCTATCTGAATATGATCGTCTTTATCATTGAAAATAATTTTTACGAATAAAATATTTTTCTATTAATTTACTACTACTTAGATCAAAGCATTTCAGTGGTAAACGACGATAATAGAGGTATTTCTACATTGCATAAAATACCGTCATTCTAGTGGGTGTCTGAACGCATTGGTAAACAAGGTCAGGTGTCAGGTAGTTGAGAAATGGTGAATAAACTTAAATTATATATATATATATATATATATATATATATATATATGTATACGTACTACATACATATATATATATATATATATATATATATATATATGTATATATATATATATTATGTATATAGTATATATATACAATACTACCTATATATATATATATATATATATATATATATATATATATCTATATCTATATCTATATCTATATATATATATATATATATATATATATATATATATATATATATATATATATAATTTCTCCCATGAGAACTTACCGAGGAAAATCAACGAAATGGTGATAATAAATAATGAATAATGTAAATAATGAATACAATGAAGAATAAAAGACAAATCCACAGAACAGTTCAAACTTTATTATCCTTCCTTACACTGAATGAACAAGAAGAAGACGAAGAAGGAGAAGGAAAACAAGAGGAGAGAAAAAAAGAGGAAAGAGGAATTCAAGAGGACAAATGAGGCTGAATAAACCTCCTCTTAATTCATTAAGTAAATTAGTTTGCAATTCCCAAAGATGACAGATGTCATATAGGCGTCATTATCTGGGCCTAGGACGCGAATATATATATTGCTATTTGATTGGTTTTTAATTAAACTACTGTGCCGTGAATAGTATCGTCCCTTAATCTTGCTAATAACAGGGGTGCGTGATATAATTACAATAGTAGTGTTTTTGTCAGTGCTTATATATATATATATATATATATATATATATATATATATATATATATATATATATATATATATATATATATATATATATATATATATATATATATATGTATATGAATATATATATATATATATATATATATATATATATATATATATATATATATATATATATATGTATATATGTAGGCCTATATATACATAATATATATATATATATATATATATATATATATATATATATATATATATATATATATATGCAGACAAGATAATTAATAATAAATCTTGGTTATGCAAGACTTTCGAATACGTCCTTAATTGCTAGAACTGTATAAATTTGTCCAGAGAGAGAGAGAGAGAGAGAGAGAGAGAGAGAGAGAGAGAGAGTATACAATTAAGATTTAACAGCATCACCAAAGATTTACATATATATATTTATTAATTAATAATAAGTCATACTGTAACTATCATGTGTTTATACCAAACGGACTTACTTATTTTTCTTTTCATCCTACCTAATAATTAATATGCTGAGAAGGGAAATATGGAATGAAAACAATCAAGTCCACGAGACTTTTTTTGGGACTTTCGAATTCTGTACTAAATGCTACTAAATGAACTCGTTAGTCATTATTACTCTCTTGTCAGACAACTACTTTTACCTAAACTCGATCTAAATTAAACTTTTAACACTGCCCCTTATTCCTAGGATGATAATTTCTGGCTACACGACTTCTTCCACCGCTGATCGGCTTGGTTCTGCCAAGTTGGCTGAGATGACGTCATACGCGCTCATGCCAGCAGGTCGGTTCTGCCAAGTTGGCTGAGATGATGTCGTCTGCGCTCATGCCAGTAGCTTGGTTATTCTTGTCGGCTCCGATAACGTCATCCACCCTCATGGTCAGTAGCTGTTTTTCGAGTCGGCTCAGATGACGTCATCTGCACTCATGCCATTAGCTCGGTTCTTCAAGTCGGCTCAGAAGATGTCGTCCACGCTCATGCCAGTAGCTTGGTTCTTTGAGTCGGCTTAGATGACGTCATCCGCACTCATTCCAGTAGATCGGTTCTGCCCACTGGCTCAGATGACGTTATCTGCGCTCATGCCAGTAGCTCGGTTCTTCGAGTCGGCTTAGATGACGTCATTCTCGCTCATGTCAGTGGGTTGGTTCTGCCAAATCGGCTCAGATGACGTCATCTGTGCTCATGCCAGTAGCTTGGTTCTTTGAGTCGGCTCAGATGACATTATACTCGCTCATGCCAGTGGGTCGGTTCTGCCAAGTTGGCTCAGATGATGTCATCCGCGCTCATGCCAGTAGCTCAGTTCTTCGAGTCGGCTCAGATGACGTCATCCGCGCTCATGCCAGTAACTCTGTTCTGCCGGGTTGGCTCAGATGACGTCATCAGTGATTCTATGCATTAGTAACTGCTTTTAAGTTGTTTAACAGCTGCTTCTAGGTTGTAGAGTTTTATCATAACAGAATGTTCAGTGCATAAGAAGTAGCTGTTTGAATTTGTGTCGTTTTAGGCCGATTCTGATTACATCAACACGTAGGTGCAAAGCTGACTCCCTCTAATTGATGATATCAAATCAGATTAAGCTAGATTATCTATATTGTTAATACAATTGAAAAATCAGGTCGTCAGATGAATCTGTTCTTAATTTCCTTTATTTTCGAGGTTGATTCTGAACAAGTAAGCGTGGTGCACGCACAAGCTGACTGCCTCTTATTGATATGGTCAATTTAGGTCAAGCTAGGCTATGACTTCTTATCAAGATCATTTGAAGTGTTTGCAGCCATCCGGCCACTTTGCAGAACTGAGCGAACTTGCAGCGAAGGTCCACCTGCCAATTTGAATACTGATCTTAAACTCAACAGCAATAAAACAATGCCATTTCATCTTCCTCTTGCTTGGCAGTATACAAATTTTTATAGATACTCGAGGAAAAAAGAATTAGCTAATCTTTTTATCAGTTAACGCAGTTTCTAACCATACTTATTGCTCGCTCTGTGATCTGTGTTGAGTCTCCTGTACACGATGCGTTTTGTAGCGTTTTAACGAACACAATTCACACAATAGCTATATCTGTGAGGAAGCACTTGTTAAAATGTTAACTGTAAGTGTTTCGCGAAAAAAACACGAGATATGCAAGGGTCTGCTGGTCGCCTGAATAGAAAAAATAAATCAAGGTTTAAAAAGTCTTGTCACCTAAGTGGAAACCAAGGTCAAGTTCTACGCCAGGGTCGTATCATAGCGTATGAAGGTTAACTTTGAGTTGGAGGGAGAGGGGTCAGGGGTTCTGATTGTAGGTCAAATGGGCAGAAATTAGGCCTTCCAGTCCAGTGGGGGCTTGGAAAAGAACTGGAAATGAGAGATTTCCATACCACATTACCGTATCTGTCTACAGCGAACGAGGTAGCTTTGACAGGGATTCAAATACATCAGATTTTTTTTTCTGTCATTTTATAGTTACTTTACCATTAACTTAAGGTAAAGTGTCTATTAGCCATAAGAAAAAAACATTCAAGTTCATTACTATGAATTATCGGCGTCTGTGATTACAATTGTCACGAAACAACATTGATTTTAGTAAATGAAGTCAGTGGATTTTGTTAGGCTGCTCTATCGTATTTGGGTGATTATGTCAGCAATCCTTGAACTAGTAAACCACACGACTACTTAGATTTTAAAGTGAAGTTTTGCGTCAACATGAAATTACCTACGTCGTCCTTCATCTGCAAACTTCAATTTGTTAGTTGCTTACAAGGTTACTCTATAAATAGCCCCGGAAGTGGGAGGGGCCGGGAGAGAGGGGATGTCCCACAAAACCAGATAAGAATCGAACTGAAAGCAACCAAAGACCGGACAATTTTTGACACCCATCTCCACACGTGACCAACGGAAGTTCGTTAGGATACACAACCCACCGGGAAAATATGAAAATATGCCGGATACTTTTCATAGAACGCTCTTTGAAAACATCAGAAGCATCGATTTGTTATTAAAGCCGAAGCGAAAAGAAAAAAACACAGAGGGGTCTCTTTGATGACCGATAAACAATGGAAGTGTCAACATGTGACAGTATTATTCAGAGGCGTATTTGATTTTTTTATATATATAGATTTTTTATATATATCTCTCTTTCTCTCTCTCATCCACTTCCTGGTGTCGTAAAAGTTCAAATGAAGCGTGGTTTATTTCGTCGGTAGTGACAAAAAGAATAGTTTGACGATATATTAACGTATTCACTCGAGTAATTCGTCGTGATATGGCGCTGACTTGGCTGCGTATTATATAAGAGAAGACGAATATTCATGATTCTGTACTGATTACTGTATACTGTAGCTCACCTTGATACACAGGTAGATGGCGTGCGTTGTGTAGCACACAAGGGAAGTGTAAAACTGGATATTAATTGTAAAAACACACTTTGCTGATGCTATCCAAGGATTCTGGAATCCCGTGAATACTGATTGCGAAGGACTCCATGGATGAATGAATCCTACAAAGCCTATTCATCTTGACTGATTAAAACGTATGAATTCTTATCCTATTTGAGGAATCTTAATAATGCTTGAGACGTGACGTATGGGAACACAAATTCGTGAATTTTAATTATTTTTCATTGTTGGTAAAATATTTACCTTGTGTTTTTAATTGAGGCGTTTGGGCATATCGCTGTTTTCATTTTTGAGAAATGTTAAGGAATAAATTCAAATTGAATTAATTGGCGCGTATTATAGGAAATATAAGATTTACGTCAGCATATGATTTTTATACAATCAAGATTGCGTGTCCTTTATAAACCAAGTTGAGAATGCAAAGTTTATCATTTATTATCGTGAATGATGATTGATAGATAGAAACTGGAAATGATATATTTATACTTTTCCGAATATTTTCAATAACAAAATTCCGTTCTGGATATCACGACACTGCCCAACAGAATTATACGTTTAGAAAATATTTGCACTGGGCTACATGAAATACTGGTATTTTATAATGAAATAGAAATTTATATAATTATCATATTAATAATATTCGAATAGGCCATTACTGCTATTTGAGAATGACTTGCTAAAAATACATTACTGGTATTTTGTGATGAAATTAAGATTTATATAATCATTATATTAATAATATTCGGATAGGACATAACTGCTATTTGAGAAAGACTTGGCGCAAAAAAAAAAAAAAAAAAAGATTTACAACAAATACAAGTACAAAATCCCGACTTATTACAATACTCTGCTTTATCATTTATACCTTAGTTGTCTCATAAATGTTTTAGTCAATAAATACGACTGTTTAAAAAAAAAACGCTTTCCATTAGTTATACCTTTTCCCACTTTTAAATCTGACGGTTAAATGATTTACATAATCTTTTTAAATATTCATGGAGAAGTCTGCATCCAATCACTTCTGGTGAGTCATTGAAGTGAGAGAGAGAGAGAGAGAATACGGTAATCTGGCATGGAAATTTATCGACTGCTGATGAGAGAGAGAGAGAGAGAGAGAGAGAGAGAGAGAGAGAGAGAGAGAGAGAGAGAGAGGGGAGTGTTTATTTTTTTATGAAACAAAAAAAAATACAGGTGGCAATAATCTCCTAGCAAACCGCGAGAGAGAGAGAGAGAGAGAGACGAGAAGAGAGAGAGAAGAGAGAGAGAGAGAGAGAGAGAGCGAGAGAGAGAGAAGGGGGGAAGGGGGGGGGAGGGAAGGGAGATTTTTTTTATGAAACCAAAAAGAAAAAAAACAAAAAAAAATTCCAGGTGGCAATCTCCTAGCAAACCGCGAGCAAGAGAGAGAGAGCAAGAGAGCAAGAGAGGGGGGGGGGGGGTTAGGGGGGGGGATCGATTTTTTAGAAGTCGAATTTCCCGAAGATGAAGTTGCCGGGGGCGTCGGCGTTCTCCGAGTGGAAGTACTGCTCCCAGAGCTCGTCGAATTTCTCTTTGGTCACGGCTCCCGAGTCCTCCTGGAAAAGTCGACGAGAGATTAGTTAGGTCAGAGATTGGTTAGATAAGTGGGGAGTTAATGCATAAAGATTAAATGAAATAAATGAATAAATAAATAGAAATAAATAAATAAATAAATAATAAATAAATAAATAATAATAGAATAAATAAAGAAATAATAAATAGTAAACAAAGAAGAAATAAATAAATAAATAAAGATAATTAAATAAACAAATAAGTAAATAAATAAAATAAAACCAAAAAAAAAAGTAAATAAATAAAGAAAATAAATAAGTTAAATAAGTTAAATAAAGGAAATGAATAAATAAATAAATAAATAAGGTAAATAAATAAAAAAATGAATAAGTAAACCAATAAGTAAATAAATAAATACATAAATAAGCAAATATAAGTATATATAGGAATAATATATATATATATTATATATATATATATATATATATATATTTATATACATAACATATACATAGATATATGATATTATATATATATATATATATAATATATATATTATATATATATAAGTGGCCCTAGCTAACAAATCATGAATATCTAGCTACCTGCGTTATTAGCATCTAGGTGACACACACACACGTACACACATACACACACACACACCACACACATATATAAATATATAGATATATATATATATATATATATATATATAGTATATATATATATATATATATATATATATATATATATATATATATGTGTGTGTGTGTGTGTGTGTGTGTGTCGAAGTAATAGATTTTATAAACAAACAGAATTTATAAATAAATGAATGAATAAATCCAAATAAGCACGTCCATTAGCCAAATAATCATTATCATAGCATATATATGAATAAGAGAATATACACATCTTCAATTAATGGATAAATAAATTGATATATAAGTTAAGAATGTATAAATACACGTCTGTAGCTCATATAGATTATATAAACATACTGAGCTGCCTTGTGTTTTTCCAAGCTACAATTCACAGATTATGACTATTATTCCTGAGTCTATATACGTTATACACTATAGTTTCCTCTGACTTACAGGGTCCAAGACATACAGAGAAATAAATAAAGACATACAGCCCAACACCTTTGCAAATCTAACTAGGACAAAGGCCACCAAAAATATATCTATCTTTCGGTGGTCTCGGCATAACGCTGTGGGAACCGCGGCTCAAAAAACTCTCAGCCGATCGTGGCGGCCTGTGTTGTTGAGTTGCCAGAAGCACGATTATGGCGAACTTTAGCCATAAACAAAATAAAAATTACTGAGGGTAGAGGGCTGCAATTTGGTACGTTTGATGATTGAAGGGTTTATGATCAACGTACCAATTTGCAGCCCTCTAGGCTAAGTAGTTTGTAAGATCAGAGGGCGGACAGAGAAAGCCGGTGTAACAGTTTCCTTTTCAGAAAACTAAAATTAGCCGTAGCTAATCGTGAAATCGTAGCTACGGCGGACAGGTGAACTACTGGTAGCCGCTAATTAACCCGAGCCGCGCTACTTACATTGTTTATTTAAACACGAAACATCAAAATCTTTTGACGAACGTGACGTCGGAATCGATGACAGGTTTTTAATTCTTTGAAGTCGATTCTAGTACAGCAATGGTTTTTTTTTTAATGAATGTTTATTTACGTATACATATTTTTTTCTGATTGAAGAGGATGGTGTAGTTCAGAATGGGTGTGCTTTGAACTGTTTCCTTCAGATATTTAATCTTCAAACATTTATTGATGTTGCATATTAGGACACGTTCCAAATCTATGAAACTGTGAAGAATGAAAAAATAATTATATTTATAAATTCATTGTGGAATTCGATAGGGAAGTCTGCTATCAAATTAACTAATTACCCCTAGTAGTACTACATTATTGACTATTTACCCTCAGTAGTACTGCCATACTGACTATTTTCAACCATTAGTACTACCATATTGACTATTTTCCCCTAGTTGTGCGCACTACCATATTAACTATTTTCCCGTTGAAGTGAAATTGTATTGACTATTTTCCCGTAGTAGTAGTACATATTGAATATTTTCCCGCATAAGTGCTATTGTATTGACTATTTTTCCTCCAAGTATTACTACCATATTGACTATTTTCCCCCAAGTAGTACTACCATATTGACTATTTTCCCGTAATAGTCCTAGTGTATTGACAATTTTCCCGTAACAGTGCTAATGTATTGACTATTTTCCCCCCCAGAAGTACTACCATATTGACTATTTCCCCCCCCAGAAGTACTACCATATTGACTATTTTCCCCCCCAGAAGTACTACCATATTGACTATTTTCCCGTAACAGCGCTATTATATTGACTATTTTCCCATGTCAGTACTACCACACTAACTTCAGCCACGCTTTGTATAGTTCTCGATCTCTTCCTAGATTAGGAAGTTTCTCTACCTCCTATCCCGTTTAATTTTTCGTTGGCGTCGGGTCTGGGCTGGTTAGGGACGCTATTTGCAAGTAGTAGTACAATCGGGTCCCTGGATGAAGTACGACTTAGTACTGTTGATTCTGAGTCCCGCTGATGTTAATGCAATTTAGAAAACGAATATATATATATATATATATATATATATATATATATATATATATATATATATATATATATAAAAACAGAGAACTATAGGAATAAACTAAGCTAAAATCAGAAAGCAAGACATAATACTAAAGAGTAAAATGGAGTATTGGGAAGAGATAAAAGCCCCAGGCCTCAGACGCTTAGAATGGGAAACAGTATTGTAGCGAATAAAATATGTAAAAGACTAGACAAAATATTATCGGAGAGCGAACTGACCGAATTTAAGACCTGGCGCTAAAATGGAGTCGGGAGAGAGAGAGAGAGAGAGAGAGAGAGAGAGAGAGAGAGAGAGAAGCTGAATTACGTAACTCTGAGCATTATAGACAGAGCTTGAATCGCAGATACGTCTATTCGGGATTGGAGACAGGTCCTTACCTTACCTTACAGACCTTACATTTTGTTCGGGTTGCCCCAGGTCCCTCAGTGTGAGATGATGAGTCACAATGTGGCCTAAAAGGAAGCTAAGATTGAGTTGCGTTGAATATAGAATTTAGGCCAAAGGCCAAGCACTGGGACCTATGAGGTCATTGACAGGATAAGGTTTGAAAGGCGTAGCAAGAGGAAAACCTCAAAGCAGTTGCACTATGAATCAAGTGTTAGGAGAGGTTGGAAAGTAAGATGAAGAAAGTGAATATGAAAAGAGGTACAGTAAAAAGCTAAGATTGCTTGCCAAAAATGGCTGTTACCTCTCAAGCAGTAGCCTGGCTGTAGCAACTAAGTTAGAAGCACCCTGTCAGTTTTATTCTAGGTCTAACTGAATGAGCAGGGACGCTACCCAGAGATTTTCGACTTAGCCCTGTCAGGAAACTCTACACAACTGACATCATGATTAAAACTAACTCTCACTTGATATCGAAATTCCTGCCTCTTTTCAAACCAGCCGTATTTTTAACCCCCCTCCCCCCCACCAATATATATATATATATATATATATATATATATATATATATATATATATATATATTCTAACATACAAATAACCTAATAGATTGTGAGTTTCTTCTTCTTCAGGAATAATTGTCAAGAGACTAGCTGAAGAAGACTTCGGGTGAAGTATCGTAGAGAAAAATAAAAAAACATACATCTGCTCTTGAGATAAGACCAAAAATTAAATTTCTTTGCGTCCGGGCATCAACGGCATAAATGTACCTCCCAACAAGAAGGTACAAAAAGCCTCTGTTTTATTAACATATCAAAAACGTTGCGTAGCGCTTCGTAAAAACATGGAAATGAGTTGTGGTTTGTTGTTTCACATTTGTGATGCATCGTGAGATCCATTTCAAAAAAATGATCTTAGTAAGCTATTAGGCCTACGGAAGAATTATTAACGAGGAATTATTTCTCATACGCGGTGACTTAAAAGTATTTACACGAGTCGGTAATTCTGAAGAGAGAGAGAGAGAGAGAGAGAGAGAGAGAGAGAGAGAGAGAGAGAGAGAGAAGGCATAGCTTATTTCAAAGCACCTAAATCAATCCTAATAAAATTATACAGCTACATGGAAGAGAGAGAGAGAGAGAGAGAGAGAGAGAGAGAGAGAGAGAGAGAGAGAGAGAAACCAAATAAATCGCTCTTCCAGAACCAAAATATTCCGTCCAGAACCAAATAAATCGCCCTTCCAGAACCAATTCGTCCTTCCAGAACCAAATAAATCTCCCTTCCAGTACCAAATCGTCCTTCCAGAAGCAAATAGTCCTTCCAGAACCAAATAAATCGCCCTTTCAGAATCAAAATTGTCCTTCCAGAACCAAATCGTCCTTCCAGAACCAAACCGCCCTTCCAGAACTAAATAAATCGCCCTTCCAGAACTATTGGTAAATCGCCCTTCCAGAATCAAATCGCCTTTCCAGAACCAAATCGTCCCTCCAGAACCAAATAAATCGCCCTTCCAGAACCAAACCGCCTTTCCAGAACCAAAACGGAGCACGACTCTCGAACAAAGCCGTCGGCGCCGACATCCTTTTGCCTCTGAAGTGTAAATCACCAACCAGCGATCCGTTACGGGAACGTTTGTGAATTTAACGGCGCTCTTTAGGGCAGGTCCATTTCCCGTGGGAATGAAAGGAAGTAGCTAGGAATATCCAGAGAACCCCTTTGTAACTCCCGATTCCCATTCCGGTGGCAGGTGATGGAATCAGCATGAGAATAGATATAGATGCGTGTAGAGTTACTTTGTATTTTGTAGAGAAGATTCCAACAGAGCGATTTTGTAGTAGACGGACTGGAATGAAGTGATGGTAATGTGAGTTTGGATTTGTAAGAATAATTCTTTGCCTTGAAACAAGTTCAATTCATCATTTGGGAAATGTATGTAAACGTGGAGGTGACAAATCACGAGCTGAAATGAGATTTCTACGAAAGCTACACCATGAAATAATGAAATAATGAATGATAATCATTTGAAACAAATATAAATGATTGGAATGAGAGTTGCAACAGTTACATTTAACAGATAGTCTCACGAATTATGAAACCTAATAGATAATTCTGGAAATATATAAATGCCGAAGTGAAAAAAAAATGTTTTTAAACGAATAATTGAAAATTAATGATAATAATAATGCTAAAAATGAAAGCGACAAGTCCCTGGATAGGTTAAAAAAATACGAATAATTATGTCGCTCAGAAATACCTGGCACCATTCTGGAACATTCCGAGTCATTCTGGGACATCCTGGGATTGGGACATTCTACAATATTCTACGACCTTTTTTGTCCAATCTGAGTCATTCCTGGTCATTCTGGGACATCCCAGGACATTCTGGCCCAATCTGTTACATTCTGGGTCTTCTGGAATATTCTGAGACATTTGGGTTCATTCTGGGGGTTATTCCGGGCCGATCCGGAATATTTTGGGACATCGTACGACCTCATTGAACACTTTGGGACACTCTACGACCTATATGGACGTTCTACGTCCATTTTGGACATTTTGGGACATTCTACTATCTTTTTGGCATTTTGGGACATTCTACGATCTTTTTGAACATTTTGGGACATTCTATGGCAATCTGGGTCATTATGGGACAATCTGAGCCATTCCGGGACATTCTGAACAGTTGGGGAGTGGGTCTCTCTCTCTCTCTCTCTCTCTCTCTCTCTCTCTCTCTCTCTCTCTCTCTCTCTCTCTCTCGTGAGGACGCCGGCACGGGAAATTGGAGATAATCGGGAAAACCTGAGCTGTTGTTTGGGTTTGGCCAGGAAATTTACGACCAGCTTATGGGAAATGCATAAAACGGGTAGGAAGTTGTAAGTTACGCCAGTATGGGAAGGCAGTTCGTACTTTACCGCGCATGTCAGGTCAGGTCAGGTCAGGTCAGACGTTGCCATGGGAACCGTGAACGTATATAATATATATATATATTATATATATATATATATATATATATATGCATACATACATATATATTATATATAAATATATATATATATATATAAATATATATATATATATATGTATATGTATATGTACTGTATATATATATATATATATATATATATATATATATAATATATATATAATATATATATATATATCTATTTGGCACTTGTGTACTTTACACTTACAGTATTTTACGCTTGAAGTTTGTCACAATTTTCTGTATTGTAACACTTATACTTTTTACACTTACTACCCGCCACATTTTTCTGTAATTTACACTTATGCCTTGTAATACTTTTTTGTAATTTACACTTACAGTCCGTCACAATTTTTTGTACTTTACACATACAATCCACCACAAATTTTTGCACTTTACAATTACAATCTGTCACAATTTTTTTTTTTTTTTTTTTACTTTACACTTATTATGCCTCACAATTTTCTATACTTTGCACTAACAATGCGTCACAATCGTCTGTACTTTACACTTACAATCAGCCACAATTACCTGTACTTTACCCTTACAATCCCTCACAATTTTCTGGACTTTACACTTATAATCCGTCAAAATGGTTGTACTTTACACTTACAACTTACAATCAGTCACAATTATCTGTACTTCACACTTACAACCGTCATAATTGTCTGTATTTCACATTTACATTCAGTCACAACTGTCTGTACTTTACACTTACAATCCGCCACAATTGTCTGTAATTTACACTTACAATCCGTCAAAATTGACTGTACTTTACTCTTACAATCCGCCACAATTGTCTGTACTTTACACTTACAATCCGTCATAATTTATTGCACTTTACACTTACAATCCGTCACAATTGTCTGTACTTCACACTTACAATCAGTCACAATTTTCTGTACTTTATACTTACAATCTGTCAAATTGTCTGTACTTCACACTTACAATCCGCCAAAATTGTCTCTACTTTACACTTACAATCCGTCATAATTTATTGCACTTTACACTTACGCTTACAATCTGTCGTACTCCCCCCCCCCCCCCCAAACCTTCACCTCCACGTTATCCTTCAAACCAAAACAATAACAGGAATTTCGTAAAAAAAAAAAAAAAAAAGGGTGAAATTCCATTTCGACCAACGCTCCCAAATTGGTCCCTATCGACGAAGTCATCAGTGAGTCGTTGTGTCCACATTTTTTTTTTGTTTTGTTTCATTTTTCATCTCTTTCATTCGTCATCGATCTATCGACAGATTTCGTACGGATTACGCGGCGCAATTCGACCCATATTTTTCTTTTTATTTATTTATTTATTTATCTTTTCGTTTGGCCTTTGTGCCATGTTGCCTCTTTTGGGGGATATAATTCTTTATAATCTCGGATATCGCTGGGTTATATCTGTTAGCTTTCTCGGTAAGTGATTATTATTATCATTATTATTATTAGTAGTAGTGGTAGCAGTAGTATTAGTACTCTCTTATTGATGATGATAATGATGATGATGATTATATTATTATCATAATTTGGCTAATCATGCAAAAGTACATTCACTGTTATTATTATTATTATTATTATTATTATTATTATTATTATTATTATTATTATTTGCTCTATCACAGTCCTCCAATTCGACTGGGTGGTATTTATAGTGTGGGGTTCCGGGTTGCATACTGCCTCCTTAGGAGTCCATCACTTTTCTTACTATGTGTGCCGTTTCTAGGACCACACTCTTCTGCATGAGTCCTGGAGCTACTTCAGCCTCTAGTTTTTCTAGATTCCTTTCAGGGATCTTGGGATCGTGCCTAGTGCTCCTATGATTATGGGTACAATTTCCACTGGCATATCCCATATCTTCTTATTTCTATTTTCAGATCGTTGATACTTATCCATTTTTTCCCTCTCTCTCTCTTCAACTCTGGTGTCCCATGGTATTGCGACATCAATGAGTGATACTTTCTTCTTGACTTTGTCAATCAACGTCGCGTCTGGTCTATTTTGCACGTATCACCCTATCTGTTCCGATACCATAGTCCCAGTAGGTCAGGATTTGCCTGATCGTTTTCTATCACTCCTTCAGGTTGGTGCTCGTACCACTTATTACTGCAAGGTAGCTGATGTTTCTTGCACAGGTCCAGTGGAGGGCTTTTGCCACTGAATCATGCCTCTTTTTGTACTGGTTCTGTGCAAGTGCCGGGCATTCGCTTGCTATGTGGTTTATGGTTTCATTTTTCGTATTGCACTTCCTACATATGGGAGAGATGTTATTTCCGCCTATCGTTCTTTGAACAATATCTGGTTCTTAGGGCCTGATCTTGTGCGCTGTTATCATTCCTTCAGTTTCCTTCTTTAGCTCTCACTCTGTAGCCATTGCCATGTGTCATCGCTGGCTAGTTCTTTAGTCTGTCTCATGTATTGTCTGTGCATGGCTTGTTGTGCCAGTCCTCTGTTCTGTTTGTCATTCTTCTGTCTGTATATTTGCTGGGTCTTCGTCTACTTTTATTAGTCCTTCTTCCCATGCACTCTTTAGCCACTCGTCTTCACTGGTTTTCAGATATTGCCCAGTGCTCTGTTCTCGATGTTGACGCAGTCCTCTATACTTAGTAGTCCTCTCCTCCTTCCTTTCGTGTTATGTATAGTCTGTCCGTATTTGCTCTTGGGTGTAGTGCTTTGTGTATTGTCATATGTTTCCTGGCTTTCTGATCTATGCTGCGGAGTTCTGCCTTCGTCCATTCCACTATTCCTGCGCTGTATCAGATTACTGGCACTGCCCATGTGTTTATGGCTTTTATCATATTTCCATCGTTGAGTTTTGACTTGAGTATCGCCTTGAGTCTCTGCATATATTCTTTCCTGATCGTGTCCTTCATCTCTTGGTGTTTTATATCCCCTCCTTCCATTATTCCCAGGTATTTGTATCCAGTCTCATCTATGTGTTTGATGTTGCTCCCATCTGGTAGCTTTATCCCTTCAGTTCTCGTTACTGTGTCTTTTTGTATGTTGACTAAGGCGCCATTTTTCTATCCCAAACTCCATCCCTGATGTCCCCAGATACATCCTTACAGTCTGGATTAGGGTATCTATTTCCTTAATGCTCTTACCATACAGCTTGATGTCGTCTATGAACATCAGATGGTTGATTCTGTTGCCTCTTTTCTTGAGTTGGTACCCGGCATCCATCTTCTGTAGTACTTTTGTCATGGGAATCATGGCTACTACGAAGATTAGTGGGGACAGTTAGTCGCCTTGAAGATCCCTCTCCTGATATTACCTCTGCTAGTCTTATTCCAGAGCTTGTAAGTACTGTATTCCAGTTGCGCATTGTATTTATTTATTATTATTATTTTTTTTTTTTGCTCTATCACAGTCCTCCAATTCGACTGGGTGGTATTATATATGTGGGGTGTTCCGGGTTGCAATCCTGCCTCCTAAGGAGTCCTCACTTTTCTTACTATGTGCGCTGTTTCTAGGATCACACTCTTCTGCATTGAGTCCTGGAGACTACTTCAGCCTCTAGTTTTCTAGATTCCTTTTCAGGGATCTTGGGATCGTGCCTAGTGCTCCTATGATTATGGGTACGATTTCCACTGGCATATCCCATATCCTTCTTATTTCTATTTTAGATCTTGATACTTATCCATTTTTTTTCCCTCTCTTTCTCTTCAACTCTGGTTGTCCCATGGTATTGCGACATCAATGAGATTACTTTCTTCTTGACTTTGTCAATCAACGTCACGTCTGGTCTATTTGCACGTATCACCCTATCCGTTCTATTACCATAGTCCCTGAGGATCTTTGCCTGATCGTTTTCTATCACTCCTTCAGGTTGGTGCTCGTACCACTTATTACTGCAAGGTAGCTGATGTTTCTTGCACAGGTTCCAGTGGAGGGCTTTTGCCACTGAATCATGCCTCTTTTTGTACTGGTTCTGTGCAAGTGCCGGGCATTCGCTTGCTATGTGGTTTATGGTTTCATTTTCGTATTGCACTTCCTACATATGGGAGAGATGTTATTTCCGTCTATCGTTCTTTGAACATATCTGGTTCTTAGGGCCTGATCTTGTGCTGCTGTTATCATTCCTTCAGTTTCCTTCTTTAGCTCTCACATCTGTAGCCATTGCCATGTGTCATCGCTGGCTAGTTCTTTAGTCTGTCTCATGTATTGTCCGTGCATTGGTTTGTTGTGCCAGTCCTCTGTTCTGTCTGTCATTCTCCTGTCTCTGTATATTTCTGGGTCTTCGTCTACTTTTATTAGTCCCTTCTAATTCCCATGCACTCTTTAGCCACTCGTCTTCACTGGTTTTCAGATATTGCCCCAGTGCTCTGTTCTCGTGTTGACGGCAGTCCTCTATACTTAGTAGTCCTCTCCCTCCTTCCTTTCGTGTTATGTATAGTCTGTCCGTATTTGCTCTTGGCTGTAGTGCTTTGTGTATTGTCATATGTTTCCTGGCTTTCTGATCTATGCTGCGGAGTTCTGCCTTCGTCCATTCCACTATTCCTGCGCTGTATCTGATTACTGGCACTGCCCATGTGTTTATGGCTTTTATCATATTTCCGGCGTTGAGTTTTGACTTGAGTATCGCCTTGAGTCTCTGCATATCTTTCCTGATCGTGTCCTTCATCTCTTAGTGTTTTATATCCCCTCCTTCCATTATTCCCAGTTATTTGTATCCCGTCTCATCTATGTGTTTGATGTTGCTCCCATCTGGTAGCTTTATCCCTTCAGTTCTCGTTACTTCGTCTTTTTGTATGTTGACTAAGGCGCATTTTTCTATTCCAAACTCCATCCTGATGTCCCCAGATACAATCCTTACAGTCTGGATTAGGGTATCTATTTCCTTGATGTCGTCCATGAACATCAGGTGGTTTGATTCTGTTTGCCTCTTTTCTTGAGTTGGTACCCGGCATCCATCTTCTGTATAGTTTTGTCATGGGAATCATGGCTACTACGAAGAGAGTGGGGGCAGTGAGTCGCCCTGGAAGATCCCTCTTCTGATATTAACCTCTGCTAGTCTTATTCTAGAGCTTGTAAGTATTGTATTCCAGTTGCGCATTGTATTTTTGAGGACGCTGACGGTGTTTTCCTCTGCCCCATATATTTTCAGGCATTCTATTAGCCATGTGTATGGTATCATGTCGAAGGCTTTCTTATAGTCTATCCATGCCATGCTTAGGTTGGTTTTCCTTCTTCTACTGTTCTTCATTACCATTTTGTCTAATCAGGAGCTGGATTTTTGTGTGCCCCTTATACTTCCCTCTGTAGCCTTTCTGTTGGTGGGGGATGGTGTTTGTCTCCTCTAGGTAATTGTATAGCCTTTCACTGATGATACCTGTTAGTAACTCCCACATTATTGGTAGGCAGGTGATAGGCCTGTAGTTACTGGCTATATTTCCCTTACTCTTGTCTTTTTGTACTAAGGATGTTCTTCCTGTGGTCATCCATTTGGTGCATGGTGATTTGAGATACAATGCTGAGTTGTTCTGCTATTCGTGGTGTAGGGCCTTGAAGTTTTTGAGCCAGTATCCATGGACTTCATTGGGACCTGGGGCTTTCCAGTTTGGCATTTCTTTAGTTGGTGTCTGACTGTGTCTGTCGTGATGTCTGTGAATCTTTGTTTTATTCTCCTTGTTTCTTCTTCCTTGACTTCCTGGAGCCATGATGCATGTTTGTTGTGTGATACCGGATTGCTCCATATGTTTTCCCAGAGTCTCTTACTTGGTTCGGCTTCAGGAATTTCTTGGTGGTTGTCTTCCCCTCTTAGTTGGCTGTATAGTCTTTTCTGGTTGGTTCCGAATAGTTTGTTCTGTTGGTATCCCTTATTCCTGTTCATGTACCGTTGGATCTTCCCCTCTTAGTTTGGCTGTATAGTCTTTTCTGGTTGGTTCCGAATAGTTTGTTCTGTTGGTATCCCTTATTCCTGTTCATGTACCGTTGGATCTTCTGTGCTTTGGCCTTAAGCCTCTGTTTTACATCTTCTATTGTGTTGTTTAGTCCCCTCTCTTGTACTTTGTATTTCTCGTTGAGTTCCTCCCTTGTTTTCTTGCTTCTTTAGCTTTTTTTCTGCCATCTCTTTCAGTTTACTCAAGTCAGATCTCATCACCATGATTTGCTTTTCCAGGCGCCTTTTCCAAGGAGGTTGCTGTTTTGGTTTGTGTTGGGTTGGTTGTGCTGGTGGTGTTGGTGTTCGAATCCTCATCAGTTCTGCTACTAATCTTGCTCCTGCTTATGCCAAGTTATTTGTTTCTGTGATACTGGTGGTGTGTATTATGCCCATTATTTCAATGACCTCACTTGTTTTTTGCCTTAATTTCTTGGAGGGGATCTTTGTTCTCTCTGTATCTGGCTCCATCCATTGTCTAATAATTTTCTACCCATTCCGTCCTCTCTGTTACTTCGTCGGTGTTTCTTCGTGTATCGTTGTTTGATACCTCATCATCCCTGTCGTCTTCTGTGGCGTCGTCTCTCAGTTCGTCTTCGTGTAATTTCGTTGTCGTGTGACATTTCCCTTCCAGTTCTTCTCTTTCTGTTGGGGAGAGCCAGTTGTTTTTCTTTATGCTCTGTTTGGGGGGTGTTATTCCTCTCATTCCAGATGTTGACCAACCTTCTTCTATATCCTCTCTCCGTCGGGTTTGCTTCTGATGTAGCATCTCCATATGTTTCCTTTTTATTTTCTTCTCTTGTCCATTTCTTCCTTTTTGCTTCTGTAGCTCCAATTCTCAGGGCTGTTTTGGTACTGTCGTTGTGGTGGTCAGTTGCTGGATGACGACCTCCAAGCACCTGACCGTCTTCCCCTTCATTTGGGTTGAATACCTGGCTGCCGGACGAAGCTCCACTGTTGCCAGAGGTTCCATTTACGTCGTTGTCGTTTATTCCTTCATTTCTTTCCATCATTGCTGAGTTTTGCTATTTAACCCATAGCTGGACCCTCCACCCCATCAGGGATAGGTACTCATTTACAGCTAAGTAGACTGAGGAAATTATGGTAAAGATCCTTTCCCAAGGAATCAACGCCGAGGGAGAGCGGTCACCCATCCAACGACTGACCAGCCCCAATGTTGCTTAACTTAACCAGTCCATTGACGACCTAACCCACTCTGCCACGGCGCCACACTTTATTATTAATATTATTATTATTATTATTATTATTATATTATTATTATTATTATTATTATTATTATTATTATTATTATTATTATTATTATTAAGGCCTGTTTACTTTTCATGAAAGTGCTTACCTCCCAGTTATAATCAAATCTTTAAGTGACATCTCAGTGTCGTAGGGACTCCTGTATTCCTAGTGAAATGTGAAGTATTTAGTTTAATTTATTATATTCAGTGAAAAAAAAAAGATACCGCTTATGCTAAATGTTACAGATATGTGTACATCTTGCTACAGATTCCGGTAGCATACACTAAAGAGGCCCCTCCTTATGATAATTTCTACAAAATTCGCTAATTTTGCTACACATTTCTTAACCTATCCCAAAAGGCAAATTCTTATGCTAATTTCTACAAAATTTACTCATTTTGCTACAGATTCCGTTAGCATACGTCAAAAAAAAAAGACCCATTTTCATGCTGAATTCTACAAAACTTGCTCATTTAGCTACACATTTCGTTAGCCTATCCCAAAAAGGACCCTTTTATATGTTAAACTCTACAAAAACTTACCCAATTAGCTACAAATCTTACACCAAAAGGGATCTATTTTAATGCCAAATACTACAAAAAATCATACCCATTAAGCAACACATTTCATAGCCAGAAAAAATGAAACTACTTTAAGAAGAAGAAGAAAGAAGAAGAAGAAGAAGAGAGAGAGTGCTCAATTCAGCTTCAGAAACGAACGAAAGTTAGACGCCCCATTCAAACCCAGAGAACCTACAGGCAGAGTCTTACAGACTCTACAGAGAGGAGAATATCAGGAATCAATCTGTTCAAGCTACAAGAACGCGGCGTGAATAAGGAAGACGCCAAGTACCTTCTGGACTCTTCTGAAGGCCTCGCGACATCCGGATTCCGTTAGGCCTAAGGCTGTGTAGAGGGCCACGTACTCGTCCACGTCGATATGGCCGTCACCTGTGGAATAAAAGGCAGGTTATTATCGCAGGTAGAGGCCTATGTGGGACAGCCCCGGTTACATAAGTGTTAGCGCTGATAAACAGATTATTATCGTAGGTGAAGGTCTATTCATCGTAGGTGATATAGGCTCAGTTATGAAAGGTGTTAACAAGAATAAACGGGAGATGATTATCTTAGGTATAGGCCTGTATGGGACAGGTTCGGTTACAAAAGTGTTAGCACTGATAAACAGGAGATTATCATCGTAGGTGTAGGTCTATTCATCGTAGGTGATATAGGCTCATTTACGAAAGTTGTTAACACGAACAAACTGATTATACATCGCAGGTAGGCCTACGTAGAAGAAGAAGAAGTAGAAGAAGAGGAAGGGGGTAGAAGGACCTTCCTCCCTCCCTCCCTCCCTTACCTGAGGCGTCTTCTAAGAGGAACATCAAATCCCGAAATCTGTGGCTCCATTCCCGGTCAGACTCGTCCTCCTGCCAGGCAGAATACCATTCCTCTACTGAGACCTGGAATGGGTGAAGAGTTATGGAATGGGTGACTGAGGGGGCGAGTCAAAGATTTTATTTAACACAGGTCTGAAATGGATGATATTTGGATGAAATGGATGACTGAGTGGGTGAGTCAAAGATTTTACTTTATGCTGAAGTCTGAAATGGATGATATTTGGATGAAATGGATGAGTCACTGCTAGTGATGGAAATAAAATGTTTAGTGAAGTGGATGACTGAGTGGATGACTTAGAGATATTGTTTAAAACTGAAGTCTGAAGCGGGTGATATTTGGATGAAATGCATGAGTCACATCTTGTGACGGAAATATAATGTTTAATGAAATGGATGACTGAGTGGATGACTGACTGGATGAGTCATAGATTTTATTTAAAACTGAAGTCTGAAATGGATGATATTTGGATGAAACGGATGAATCATAGCTTGTGATGGCTATAAAAAGTTTGACGCTGGAACGAAGAGGAGTTCTGGAATGGATAACAGCGTGGATGACTGAGTGGATGAGTCAGAGATCTTATTTAAAGCTGAAGGCTGGAATGGATGATACATGGATGAAACGGATGATAAATGGATGAAACGGGTGAGTCACACCATGTGATGAATGTCAAAACTGGATGTAAAATTCGAATTCAGTTTTACAATTGTCTTCTACTGATATTTACTCAAATAATTTAGGAAATGGATGAATAATGACGCAAAATGGATGCCATATGGATGAATGGCGATCCAGGTAGCGGCTGAGGATGCAAGTGGATGATTTAAGTGGTTACTGAAGAAGAAATTTGATGCGAGCGACGTAAAATTAAGTTTATAGAAAGATGACGCAGTTGTGAGATGGAATGAGAAAAGTAGAGAGAGAGAGAGAGAGAGAGAGAGAGAGAGAGAGAGAGAGAGAGAGAGAGAGAGAGAGAGAGAGACCTTACCTTACCTTACAGACCTTACATCTTGTTCGGTTGCCCCAGGTCACTCAGTATGGAGGCACCTCTAATGTCTACCAGAGAGTTGCTATTACATCTTCCGGTATATTTTGCATCTTCCAATCTTGGATGGTCTGGGATGCAGTTTAGATATTTGTCGAGCTTATTCTTAAACACATCTACGCTCACTCCTGTTATATTCCTCAGATGAGCTGGCAACGCATTGAATAGACGCTGCATTATCGATGCTGGTGCGTAGTGGATTAATGTCCTGTGTGCTTTCCTTATTTTTCCTGGTATAGTTTTGGGCACTATTAATCTACCTCTGCTTGCTCTTTCTGATATTTTTAGCTCCATGATGTTTTCAGCTATTCCTTCTATCTGTTTCCATGCCAGAATTATCATGTAGCGTTCTCTTCTCCTTTCTAGACTATATAATTTTAAGGATTGTAGTCTTTCCCAGTAGTCAAGGTCCTTAACTTCTATTCTAGCTGTAAAGGACCTTTGTACACTCTCTATTTGTGCAATATCCTTTTGATAGTGTGGGTACCATATCATATTGCAATATTCAAGTGGACTACGAACATATGTTTTATAAAGCATAATCATGTGTTCAGCTTTTCTTGTTTTGAAGTGCCGTAACAACATTCCCATTTTTGCTTTACATTTTGCCAATAGAATTGTTATTTGATCGTTGCATAACATATTCCTATTCATCATCACACCAAGGTCTTTAACTGCTTCCTTATTTGTGATTGTCTCATTATTAGGTCCCCTATATGCATATAGCTTTCCTTCTCTGTCTCCATAGTTTATTGATTCAAATTTGTCAGAGTTAAATACCATCCTATTTACCTCTGCCCAATCATATACTTTGTTAAGGTCTCTTTGTAATGCTTTCCTATCTTCATCACAAGTAATTTCTCTACTTATTCTTGTGTCATCGGCGAAACTACTCACTACCGAGTCCTTAACATTACTGTCTATGTCTGCAATCATAATAACAAACAGTAATGCAGCTAACACCGTACCTTGTGGCACACCGGAAATTACCTTAGCTTCATCCGATTTCTCATCGTTTGCAATAACTATCTGTTTTCTGTTGTGTAAAAATTCTTTTAACCATCCTCCTACTTTATCCACTATATTATGTTTTCTAATTTTCTTCGCTAATATATTATGGTCTACCTTGTCAAAAGCTTTTGCAAAGTCTAGATAAACCACATCTGTTTCATTTCCACTTTTCATATTTTTGTATATGTTCTCACGGTGGACTAACAGTTGGGTTTGTGTACTTTTTCCGGGTACGAAACCATGTTGCCCTATATTAAAGAGATTATTTTTTATTAAATGTTTCATAATATTTTTCTTCATTACCCTTTCATACACTTTCATAATATGTGATGTTAGACTCACAGGCCTATAATTACTTGCCTCTAGTCTTGATCCACTTTTGAATGCAGGGGTAATATATGCTAATTTGTGCTCATCATAAATCATGTCTGTATCTACACTTTGTCTTAATAATATTGCAAGTGGCTTTGCGATAGAATGAACTACTTTCTTTAACAAAATAGCAGGAACTCCATCAGGCCCTGCTGCAGCTCCATTTTTAATTTCATTAATAGCACCTGCAACAATATCAGCTTCCATTAATATCTATGTCAGCTAAATATTCACTATTTTCGTCCCTTACTTCTATATCATTATCTTCATTATCTATTCTAGGGGTGAATTCTCTCTTATATCGCTCTGCCAATATGTTGCAAATTTCCTTTTTTTCATTCGTTAATCTCCCTTCAATTCTTAGAGGGCCTATTTCTACTTCTTTTATTCATCATTTTCGCGTATGAGTATAATAGTTTGGGGTTTTGCTTGATATTTATTAGGGTTTTTTCTTCCAAGTCCGTTTTTCATTTTCTTTTGATTGTATAATCTTTTTTGTTCTGCATTTTATATCTTGCTTTTTGTTTTTTAGTTCTTTAACTTTCCATGCATTTTTTTCTTTTGCAAGACCTTTTTTCCACTTTCTGATTTTCTGGAACAAGATCCTTCTGTCTCTTGGAATGCATGACTGATGTTTATTTTTCTTTTTCGGTATATATTTATCCACTATTTTCTCTAATATTTTATATAATATCTCCGTATTTACCCTTATGTCATCACTTACGAAACTGTTATCCCAATCTTTGTTTAATTCTTCATTTATTTCTGACCATTTTATATTTTTACTGTAGAAGTTGTATTTTCCATATCCTTCCCACTTTTTCATTTCTTGCTTATCTCTGTTTTCACTTGCTTTGGGAAATGGACTGTTTAATTCTATGACATTACTAGTTCTGAAATACTCGCATTATAGACTATTATTGCTTTAACATAATTCATCTCGTTCACAAATAACTAGGTCTAAAGTATTTTCCTTTCTTGTTGGCAGGTGATTTATTTGTTGAAGAATGTTGTATTCTAGTAGCATATCTAATAGCTTTTCGAATTGCCTCTTATCTTCTGCACTACTATTACTCTCTTTTTATATATATAAGTACAACCACAATCTCCTATTCGTTCTTTCCAGTCTACGAAAGGAAAGTTGAAGTCTCCAGATAGGAGAATAGTCCAGTCCTTGTGATTTCTACATATATCATCCAATTTTTCTATTATTAAGTCAAACTCTTTCGTATTAGGAGGTCTATATATTACTATGTTCATTAATTTTTCAGATTCAAATTCTACCGCTATTAGTTCACATTCTGAGTTACTATATTTCTCATATATTTTTCCTTGTTTTTTGCTTTTCCCATATATTGCGGTTCCCCCTTGATTCCTATTTTTTCTACCTGATCTCTAAGTTTGGAACCCTTTTATTTGATCATCATTCCCAGTCTCTTGGGAATACCAGGTTTCACTTATATTCATTATATCTATTTTCTTTTCAATTTGGGTTAGTTCTTCTAAGTACTCTATTTTTCTTTTTGAGTTACTCGTAATTAAACCCTGCACATTCATCACTATGATGGTTTGCGTGTTTTCTCCTTCATTTAATAAGGGTAATAATAAGGATTTTCCCATGTCTCTTTCCTGTTCTGGTATTGTTCTTCTTTCATTTCCAGAAAATTCTGACATTAAAAAATCCAACTTTTCCATAATATTTGATCTTCCTTCATCATAATTATTCATTTTGTGTCTGAATCTGCAATTTTCTCCGTATCTGCAATATCCTCTTGCATCAGAGAGAGAGAGAGAGAGAGAGAGAGAGAGAGAGAGAGAGAGAGAGAGAGAGAGGATAAAATACTCTTAGCTGAATCATGGAGGAAAAGGCTTAGATAGGGATGATTGTCGAAAATTACAGTTCCAAAAATTCTTCCCAAGTCTACGCAGGACGGAAGGACCTATAGTTATAAAAATCATAAAAAAGGTTACGACTTGAAAGGCAATAATAATAAGTCTAGATCTATAAGTCTGCTTAAGTCTAAGGCCGTAGAGGCATCTAAACTCGAATGACCTAACTAGACAGGATACCTGCTAGGGGTAGCATTATTATCAAATTCTCAAAGCCTTATTAGATAATGGGGGTTCGAAATTGGACTATTACGTGCTATTAGCAGCGAGCTTGAATTGGGCCAATTTAATATATATTCCTTTATCTCAGCGATAATGGATTTAAAAGTGACTTAGGGAAGGCGATTCTGAGATGTGTTTTTGAACGAATCAATTGATAAAAAAAGATCTGGGTTGTGACGGATTCATGTGTGGATTTCACCTATCTCCAAAGTCTATAGGTATGGCCGAATGACAATTTTGGGAAGAATAAAAGTGACGCTACTTAAATGAAGCCATGACTCGTTAGGTAGTGACAAATTAGCTAAGGATTAGTGTAAAAATTTTAGTCTAGAAATGGTATACACAGATGATGTTAGTCTAAATAGACGTTAGTTTTAAAAATAATTTACGTAGACGATGTTAGTATAAAAATGGTCTCCATAGTAGATGATGTCAGTCTAAAAATCTATGGAGAGACAATTTTTTGACGAGGAATCCTGTTTTTATGCTTTGTTGAAAAAAAAAACAAATAAAGAAAAAGTCATTAACTAACTGTTTATGTTAATTGCATTAGCTCGGTCACAACTATGTATGTATATGTATGTATGTATTTATGTATGTTTGTTTGTATGTATGTATGATTAAATGTCTAAAAATCATAAAAATTCGAAATGAATAAATCACAACAGTTGATCAATATTAAGGAGTGAATTCGTCTACACAACATTCTCTCTCTCTCTCTCTCTCTTTCTCTCTTTATATATATATATATATATATATATATATATATATATATATATAATATATATATATATATGTATGTATGACTGTTCTCTGTCACTCTCATTCTGTCACTCTTTTTGTTTGTCTCTTTCTCTCTGCAAGTGCATCTCTCTCTCTCTCTCTCTCTCTCTCTCTCTCTCTCTCTCTCTCTCTCTCTCTCTTTATATGTATATATACTACATATATATATATATATATATATATATATATATATATAATATATATATATGTCATCTCTTTCTCTCATTGTCTTCGTCTCTGTCTCTCTCGTTCTTCTCCCTCGGTGTCTCGTTCTTCTTCCTCATGTCTGTCTGTCTCTCTCTCCCTTCCTCTCTCTCTCATTGCCCATTAACTCAGACAGGTCTTTTGAATTCTCCAGGGCTCCAAATCTCGAGGACCAGAGTCATAACATATCCGTAAGTGTATCCAACGGTTGGAAGGGGGAGCGGGGAGGGGGTCAGGGGTGGTGGGGGGGGGGGCGGGGTTGAGCTATTGGCCTCATTCTCCCACGAAAGAGGTGTCACCGAAATTTGATTTATGGGACCCACTTAATTAGCTCTTCCGTCATTATTAAACCTCTTCGTTTTACGATACAGGACGAAGAATCGCGATTCGCAGATTGTGATTCGCGGATTATTGTTATAGAGCGGATCAGTGTGAATCATACGATATTTATTTTTCGGATGCTCTGAGAGAGAGAGAGAGAGAGAGAGAGAGAGAGAGAGAGAGAGAGAGAGAGAGAGAGAGCAAATGTTTTTCCAGTTGCAGATAAAAACTATATGAATGTTCTGATTAGAAAAAAAGCGAATGGGGATTTTTTTCTTTGAAATTTTGACGAATTTAGAAAAAACAATAAAAAACATTTCTGGTTAAAAATTCATTACTTTGAAATTTGACTAGAGTGATAAAAATATGAATAGGAATTTTCACTACTTGGCAATAAGTAGATGATAAAAAAATAATATTTGATACAATATTTTTTGGATAAAATATTCAAGTGTTTTCATTTATATAAAATAAAAAACGAGAAGATTATTGTGTCGTGACGTCATCAGGGGACATTTTGACCAAATCAAACTTTCCAGGTAGACTTATTAACGGATGATCCACGTGAATATTACCTTCTTCTTTCGACGAGAGAGAGAGACCTTACCTTACAGACCTTACATCTTGTTCGGGTTGCCCCAGGTCCCTAAGTGTGAGGCACCTCTAATGTCTACCAGAGAGTTGCTAGTGCATCTTCCGGTATATTTTGCATCTTCCAATCTTGGATGGTCTGGGATGGAGATTAGATATTTGTCGAGCTTATTCTTAAACACATCTACGCTCACTCCTGATATATTCCTCAGAGAGAGAGAGAGAGAGAGAGAGAGAGAGAGAGAGAGAGAGAGAGAGAGAGAGAGTGTTATAACTAAGTTCGGAATCCGCCAGGGAGATTAATAAAGTTTACAGGGGATTAAGCGACTAGTGTTTTTCGTTACGGCGGCAGTTCTTGTGATTAATGGCGACATTAGAGAGAGGGATGAGTATGTAGGAATACGTACTACTATGTATGTATGTGTGTATGTATGTATATGTATGTTTGTATGTGTATATGTACACATAACTGTGTATATATATACATATATAATTGTATATAGATGCACTATATAGATATATAGATTATATATGTACAAATATATTTGTATTATAAAATATAATATCTATATTATATATATATATATATATATAGATATATATATATATATATATATATATATATATATATATAGATATATAGAATATATACAGACACATATTTATAGTGAGCACAAAAGTACCGTAGAATATTTTACCAATCCGTAACATCTCACGTAAGTAAACCTTATATGTAATTGAATAACAATAAACAAGAACTCTTTTACCATTATAACAACATTCAAAGCATCGACAATGGACCTCAAATATCATTCAAACAAACACATTTCGAAAACACGTTCCGCCGCGCCGTGTCTTACACGTGTTTGAGAGACGGTCTTCCTCTCACCCAGGACCCACTCATTCCCCAGGCATCATTCAGTCAGACGGACGGACCTGATTCGGGAAGGGAATGATTAGCAATTCGCAATGACGGGGGCTACACATGACGGTGGAACATGACTTCATCTTGGTCATGACACTGGTTGAATGATTAATTAGCTCTCTCTCTCTCTCTCTCTCTCTCTCTCTCTCTCTCTCTCTCTCTCTATAACATATCTTCATATTCTCTTTCTCTCTGTCTACCTGTCTGTCTCTCTCTCTCTCATATACTTGCATATATTTCAATTTATCCATTCTCTCGCTTTCGCACACTCTCATTATTTTCATATTATCCCTTTCTCTTATTATCTTCATATTATTATCTCTCCCTCTCTCTCTCATCATTACTTCACATTATTTTTTTTTCTCTCTCATTATCTTCATATCATCTCGCTCTCTCAAATCTTTATATCATCTCTCTCTCTCTCTCTCATATCTTCATATTATCTCTCTCTCTCATATACTTGTATATATTTCTCCCACTGTCCTTCTCATTATCCTCATATTATCTCTCTCTCACTCTCATATCTTCATATTATCTCTCTCTCACACCTTGATATTATATATATCTCTCTCACTCTCATACCTTTATATTATCTCACTCTCATCTTCTTCATGTCATTACTCTCTCACTCTCATAGATGTTCGTCATTTGCTCTCTCTCTCTCTCTCTCTCTCTCTCTCTCTCTGATTCTTCTCAGCATCTTTCTCTTCATCTTCTGCCTCACAGAGTCTGTCTCCACGTCCCTCTTCTCATTCTATCTCTCTGTCCATATCTCTCCGCCCTTACCTGACTATCCTGATCTCTGTCCGCCCGACTGGTGAGGACCGTCCACAGGGTGCGTAGCGTGTTTCGCGTCTTGTTGTAGTGGGAGTCCTCCTGGGTCCACCCTCGGGCCCCGCACACTTTCTGGAAATGGCAAGGAAATCCAGGCCGTTAGGAAATAGAAGTAATCTGGAAGTGGGGGGTGGGGGATGGAGAATCGCTCATTAAGAAGAGACGAAGAAGAAGAGGAGGAGGAGGAGAAGAAGGAGAAGAAGAAGGAGGAGGAGAAGAGGAAGAAGAAGAAGTAGAAGGAGGAGGAGGAGGAGGAGGAGGAGGAGTATGAAGAAGAAGAAGAGAAGAAGAAGAAGAAGAAGAAGAAGAAGGAGGAGGAGGAGGAGGAGTATGAGAAGAAGAAGAAGTAATAAAAAGGAAGGAGGAAGGAGGAGGGAGAAGGAAGGAAGAAGGAAGAAGAAGGAGGAAGGAAAGGAAAAGGAGAGAAAAGAAGAAGAAGAAGAAGAAGAAGAAGGAAGGAGGAGAGGAGGAGGAGGGGAGGAGAATTAGGAGGAGAGGAAGGAAGAAGAAGAAGAAACGGAGAGAAGGAGGAAGGAGAGAAGGAAGAAGGAAGAAGAAGAAGAAGGAAGGAGGAGGAGAGGAAGGAAGGAGAGAAGAGAGAGAGGAGAAGAAGGGGTGGAGGAGGAGAGGCAGGAAGAAGAAGGAGGAGAAGGAGGAAGGAGAAGGAGGAGAAGAAGAAGAAGAAGGAGGAGGAGGAGGAGGAGAAAAGGAAGAAGAAGAAGAAGGAGGAGGAGAAGAAAAGGAAGAAGAAGAAGAAGAGAAGAAGGAGAGGAAGGAAAAGAAAAGAGGAAAGAAGAAGAAGGAGGAGGAGGAGGAGAAGAAAAGGAAGAAGAAGAAGAAGGAGGAGAAGGAGAAGAAGAAGAAGAAGGAAGAGAAGAAGAAGAAGAAGACGAAGATAAGAGAAGGGGACGTTCTCTATTGGCGTGAGAGGTTCGTTTGAAAAAGCAAAAGTGGAAATTAACAGTACTTTGTTTCGTACAACGGGTCACATCTGGTTTGATGGGAGGGGCCGTTACAGAGAAATGAGATAATCAGTGAGTAAATAAAGAATGAAATGAGTAAATGTCGAATTAAATGAGTACATTTGGAATTGTTTCCTGTCAATCTGTTTCCTTTTTTATTTGAAAAAAAAAGGACACAACTTTTCCATCTGTTCCATTTTTTTAAAAGAAACGACACACCTTTTTCAAAGCCAAAGTCTCCTGCTTTTTGAGAGAGAGAGAGAGAGAGAGAGAGAGAGAGAGAGAGAGAGAGAGAGAGAGAGAATGAGAGAAAGGGACCACTGCCTTAACTTTCTCTCTCTCTCTCTCTAAAAAATCTCTCTCTCTCTCCAAGGTCTCGCGCCCGCTCAAGTAAGCCACCTCGACGAGGACTTAGGAAACTTTGCAAAAACTGAAGATAACCCTTCCTGCTCATCATCTTATCTCGATCTTAGGATTCCCCAGATATCATCCCTGTTCTTCACACCCTACCTCGGTCGTAGGATTCTCCAGATATCATCGGCATTATTCACGTCCTACCTCGATCGTAGGATTCCCCAGATATCATCTCCGTGACTGACATCCTACCTCGATCGTAGGATTCTCCAGATATCATCCGCGTTATTCACATCCTACCTCGATCGTAGGATTCTCCAGATATCATCTCCGTGACTGACATCCTAACCATCGATCGTAGGATTCTCCGATATCATCTACGTTATTCACATCCTACCTCGGTCGTAGGATTCTCCAGATATCATCTCCGTGACTGACGATCCTACCTCGATCGTAGGATTCTCCAGATATCATCCGCGTTATTCTTCACATCCTACCTCGATCGTAGGATTCTCCAGATATCATCTCCGTGACTTACATCCTACCTCGATCGTAGGATTCTCCAGATATCATCTACGTTATTCACATCCTACCTCGGTCGTAGGATTCCCTAGTTATCATCTCCGTGACCCACATCCTACTTCGATCGTAGGATTCCCTATTTATCTTCGCTGTTATTCACATCCTACCTCGATCGTAGGATTCCCCAGATACCATCCTCACTGGATTGATGAAGAAACTTCCTTCGGGGTAGCCATTTCAACAGGACCATCCTAACTCCACAAAGTCATTTCCCTGAATCATCGTTGCAAAGTTCTTCTATAATCTTCTATAACACCCATTATGCATTCCTCAGGAATGTATAATAAATCTGAGTGAAATCCTTAGGAATGTGTTGATGTGTTTTCTCCATTAAAGAAACTTTGGTTTGGGATAATCTGTTCGACTTTTGATAGGAGAGGTTTGGGGATAAGATGGAGAAGGTTAGACAGGAGAGAGAGAGAGAGAGAGGAGAGAGAGAGAGAGAGAGAGAGAGAGAGAGAGCATTCAGTTTCTTAGGCGTTAGCCTCATATTTCTTGTGTAGCAATCACAATATAGTAAAAATCTACCGTGCATAAATGTTCGTGTGTGTGTGCGTGTGAGAGAGAGAGAGAGAGAGAGAATCGTGAAATATCCTCTCTTTGCTTCAAGTTTATTTTTTAGGAATCAAAATGTTAAAAAATATTCTGAGAGAGAGAGAGAGAGAGAGAGAGAGAGAGAGAGGAGAGAGAGAGAGAGAGGAATCCTGCAATTTTCTATCTTAGCCTCATATCTATTTCGTAGGGATATTGAAATTGAAATATTTAGTAGTACCTAGCTGTTTTTTTTTTGCCTATCGTTGAGTACCACATCTCTCTCTCGAACCATCTGGATTCCGTCTCTACATTGAGGACTCTTAAATACATACATACATACATACATACATACATACATACATACATACATAACCAATGAGAAATGGCCCACCCAACGTAAGTAGGTCACCGGCAATGAGTAAAATCAATTTGAATACGTCCGAACTGAATTCATTATGGGGAGGGTCTTCAATTGCCAGTAATTAGATCTAAAAGGGGTTCAGGAATGCCCTTTCGAGAATACTGGAGGTATGTATGTACGTATGTATGTATGTACGTATAAATGTATATATTTATATATATATATATACATATATATATATATATATATATATATATATATATATATATATATATATATATATATATATATATATATATATATGTAATACATTTTCGTCTAGTAAGTAATCCTTCTTATTTCTATTTTCAGATCTTGATTCTTATCCATTTTTCCCTCTCTTTCTCTTCAACTCTGGCGTCCCATGGTATTGCGACATCAAGTAGCTATGTACGATTCACAGCTCCATTACACAGAATGCACTAATACAATTCTCCATACATTTTGGTAATTTTGTTACATTTATATTTATTCATTTATTTATTTATTATTTATTATTAGTTTATTTATTTATTTATTTGATTTATATTTATTTATATGGCCGTTTTTTTTAATAACTGATCTTTTCTTTCTGTATTTCCCATTACCTTTTACTGCTTCCTTTGAATGGAAACCATATACTTTGGAAGTTTGAATTTCAAGTCAGTGGCCCACGTGGTGGACTTTTTTCCATATGAATAGGTTCATGTCCTGAATAATAATAATAATAATAATAATAATAATAATAATAATAATAATAATAATAATAATAATAATAATAATAATAATAATAATAACACTGGAGCTTGTGCAAGAAACATCAGCTACCTTGCAATGATAAGTGGTACGAGCACCATCCTCTGGGACTATGGTATCAGAACAGATAGGGTGATCGTGCAAATAGACCAGACGTGACGTTGATTGAGGAAAATCAAGAAGAAAGTAGCACTCATTGATGTCGCAATACCATGGGACACCAGAGTTGAAGAGAAAGAGAGGGAAAAAATGGATAAGTATCAAGATCTGAAAATAGAAAATAAGAAGGATATGGGATATGCCAGTGGAAATTGTACCCATAATCATAGGAACACTAGGCACGATCCCAAGATCCCTGAAAAGGAATCTGGAAAAACTAGAGGCTGAAGTAACTCCAGGACTCATGCAGAAGAGTGAGATTCTAGAAACGGCGCACATAGTAAGAAGAGTGATGGACTCCTAAGGAGGCAGGATGCAACCCGGAACCCCACACTGTAAATACCACCAGTCGAATTAGAGGACTGTGATAGAGCAAAAAAAAAAAAAAAAAAAAAAAATAATAATAATATAGTCAACTGATATTGTATATATGTATGTATGTATGCAATACGATGTTCTTGCAAGTATTCCACGACCAATACATTAACCCCATTTACAGAGCACTTTTCTACATTCACCTTAAAGGAACACCCCCGTTTTCTACACAACCCAGCCCTGA